>NW_017536975.1:179931-190444 GCF_001853355.1 Bactrocera latifrons | reverse complement strand
AAAAAATTAATAAATTGTGTAAAGTATTTTCTCAAAGTATTCTTTTTTTCCAAATTTAATTTGTATGTGCTTGCTGGGTAATCGTCCCAATGCACGCCTAGTATTCGGATGACACAAACAAAATTGATTTGTGGTTAATTGCTTTATTTAAATCCAAATACAATACAGATAAAAATTCACAAGCACTTATTGTCAACTAATCACTTTCACTTTGTGCACTGGGTTATTTTCGAACTATTTGGATTTCACCACTAAACTTATTTGTTTGTTGCTGTCCTTCGGGGATGGCTGCTACTCTGCTTTCTCTTTGCTGATTGGCCTGTGCTGCTTTGCCTTTGCTGCTTGCCTTTTGTTGCTCTCAATTTGCTGCTATGCCCGTGTTGCTTGGCTTTGCTGCTTTGCCTTTGCTACTCTTCTTAGCTGTTTGGCTTTCTTGCCTCTGTCGCTCACTTCACTTTTCTTTGTTTTTTTTTTTTTTGTTTGCACCATCGAAACTGCAGCTGCGTTATTGCTGCTTGCCTTTTATTGCTATTCGAGCAATATATGGAAAGGCAGAGTTGAGCGACTAGACTCAAATTAACCACAAGAAAACACAAACTGAGAGAGGATGTTGACGCTGCAGAAGATTTTGTGCGTCCAAGAAATGTATAATGTTATTCGGATAACAGTGTGGTTTTGTCTTGTTTTATATGCAAAGTGAACTAATTAGTGAATTTGCCAGGTGTATTTATTGTGGTACTTAAATGAAGCACAATACTACCTGCAGACGTGTGCGTTGATTTTGTGGTTAGAGTGCCAAAAATAACACTTCACACAGCACAATGTTTTGTACAGAACTTATGCACAAATTAACCAATCAATTGCCTTACAGCTTGTAGAGCACAAATCCAAAATATGTTTGGTTGTAACTTGCGAGTTGCTAAATCGGGCAAATTATGCACTCACTTTAATTAAAATCAACTTATTACCTGTTATCCGGCTCGAAGGACCAATGATAATTCGGGTGGTGGAGCACGGTGCTCGTTCGTTCCGTAGATGTGGTTTACCGTGGGGAAGCGGTCGGCGCAAGTTATTCCACAAAAATATTAAAAAAAACCCAAAAGATTTCTTATAATAAATTTATTTTACAAAWAATAAATTGGACTAACACTTACCACGTTTCGATCGGTGAGCGGTCGCAAAAGGAGAGAGCGCACAACTTTTAGTTATGGTTTAGTTGCGCGCGAATTAAACTTCGAAAAAAGTTCGAATAAGAGGAAAAGAAAAGATTGCTCTGCCGATACAGACGTGGCGAAAGAAATTGCGCAGGGGCGGCGTCAACACACAAAGTATTTTTTATTTAAACGATTTAATTCATCCCTTATTTTGACAAAATATCGAAATAACCCAAATTTCAATCGAAATATTCACGTCAAATATAAATCTACTTTTTTTATTCATTCTGATGGTATTCAAAATATATGTACATGTACATGTCAGAATTAACTAAACAGTGAAATTCGTAGTTGCTAGAATGTTCGATTGGCGATGTTTTGGTAAGGGCTGCCGGTTTGTGCAGCAGATACAGTTACACATAAGAAGTTGTAAATTCGGATAGTAACAATCCAGTGATCGAACTCAAGAAGTAGTTACAAGGTCCAGGCCCACCTACGTAGACAGGGATCACATCACCGCAATCTTGAATTGATGGTTCGAAAAAATTGCTCAACTAAGAGTTGAATGCCTAAGGCTTCGGCGTAGGAAACAACGGGCTAGAGGAAGGAATACAATATGCGTTCCAAAGCAAACAGGACTTTTCGAATCTAACGCTGAAACGAGAACGCCATCTATATGTCGACATGAGCGTTAGAATCTGCTATCTTCATTAATTTTCCAGTGAGAATTTCATTGATTGGAAGGGAAGTTATTGCGTTTTAAGTGTCTGCATGTTTGTGTTATCGGTGCGAAAATGAGCTTCGAACAAAGAGCCAACATTAGATTTTGTTTTGAAACAAATACAATTGGTAAAACTTTTACCGAAACGTTTCAATTGATGAAACAAGTTTATGGCGATGATTGCCTATCTTATTGCACAAATGGTTTCAACTTTTCAAAGTGGTAGTGAGGACAAAAATGACAATAAAAAAGTGGGCCAATGAAATTCCGTGATCACCGGAAATTCCATCGAAACTGTGTGTAAATTCATCAAAGATCAGCATCTCCAAATTATCGATTTATCGCATTTTGACCGTACATTCGGGCTTACGAAAGGTGTATGCACGGTTTGTTCCGTAAAAATCGCTCAGAATCCAATCCTCAGAATGGCGGTCATATCGGCCAACAAGCCAAAACACTCGTTCGACATGCTTATGTACCGTGCAATTGAAGCAGAAGGATACTATTTTGAATAAAGTTAATTGATTTTGCCGAAAAAACCATTTGTTCTGTTTTTAGTAAACGAAAAAAGTTTTATCGGTTTTAATGCGATAAACTTAAAATGGGAGCCGAAAATGCTACGATTAGTTGAGCGAAATCATAGGCTCCAGCAGCTGAATTATGTTGGAATTCTAAGTAAAAAGTGAAAGTTGTAACTAGTGTCGGAATTTGAAACTGAATTATTTTAATACATTATAATAACACTTCTTATGTYGGGTAAAAGGGAGACTGCTAATAATATCTTCAAACAATTTAACGAAAATATTTATAGAAAGTTGTACCGAACACAGATGCGAGAGCAAAATTATATTTTCGACTATAAATTAGCAAGAATCAACCAGACAGCGAATTTTGTAATTGCCAGAATGTTTGAGTGTCAAAGTCTTTTTAACGATGTCTGTGCCTGTCTTCTTCGTTTTCTTTTCACCTCATTCGGAGGGATATTGCAGCTGTTGCTACTGCTAAGTTCCTATATTTTTCCAAAGTCTGTTTTTCTAAGATATTTTTTCTACATTTCGCTAGTAGTTAATCCGTCTCACTAGCCTCTACGGTCGTGCAAATTGCACCGAGTCTTCGCATTGTGCCAAGAAGTTAAGGTAGGCAGCATCATTGATAAGATAAGTTTTAAATAAATTTTATAAATTCTATGTAAATTATAAAGATTTGTTACAGCTTTTTGTTAAAAATTAATGCAGAAGGTGCTTCAATTCACAATAGTCATATACAATAATCATTTTCTATAAATTGACCGAATCAGCCGTTCATATATCACTGGATTCTGCAATGGGTGTTCTCGTGCCCTTGTATATTTCGGTATAGGATTTTTGCATTTTGTGTCATCGTGCATTTTGTGTCATCGTGCAATCTTGCAAAATCGGGAGAATCCCCCTAATATCTTCCTATCGATAACTATATCATCAGCAGAAATACTACCCTTAAATGAAACTATAACTGTTATCCGGTTAAGCGATGTCGAGCTATAAATATTTCTTATTTACAAATTTTATTGAGTATCACGACCTTCCTATCAAATGATCGATGGGGAATGGTGCTTGTCGAACAGAGAGTTGCTTTAATACTCTGAACTTGTAATAGTATCCCGGACCTTACCATCGCTAGTGGTGGACTGATAAACAGTATAATGTTGTTAACCTGGTACATCATGTCAACCCTCGCATCAAAACATGTGCCCGTAAATATCCCGATGGAGAAACCCCCCGACTTTATTTTTGGGGCAACCTCATCTTTATTCACTTTAATAAAGCTAACTGGGCCGTCTTCACAGAATTTATTAAGAACACTATCATCACGCTGCACTTTCCTTTTAACATAAACGTTGGCGAAGAATCGTGGACTTTGCCCATATCAGGCATTTGTTTTCGAAAACAAGCGCGCCACCTTACGCCATGCCGATCCTTGTGACCCCGAATATGGGATTTCGTGAGAAAACATTTAGATTCGATAGGAGTAAGCTATCTAACCAAGATTCTCAACCTGTCGCTGACCACTCTTCAAATACCTGATATGTGGAAAGTCCGAAGAGAGGTTCAAATACTGACAATCCCCTCAACGTAAGATCAGTGAAAAGTCATCGACACTGTCAATCGAAATATCGACACTCCATCCAGGGCTGAAGAGGATAACCATGAAATACCTCAGCGGTCGGCAATCATATTTATTACTTCGACTTCAAAACTCTAAATTAAGGAGATTTATGAAGGGATTTCCGTAGAGTAGCTTGCTTTCCTTTTTTGGCAATGAAATTTGGTCCAATGAAATTTTAGAAAGAAGCTGATGCATGCTTCTTATCAGTTTGTCGCCGGGTTCGACATCTGCTGGTGTTATGATTTGCCAAACAGCAGGTTGGAAAAGTGTTCCCTCCATAATTTTAGTATGCTATGGACATCGGTTACTAGATTTTTAAGCTTTCTGTTAGTCGCCGCATTTTTTCGTAGAATATTTCTGCAAAAGCGTTTCGCTGTCCTCTTCAACTCTTGGTATATATTTCATCCTGCACGTGTTGTGGTCGATCGTAACGTTGCAAGGTAAGCAGTCTGTTTCTTCTTCGCAGCGACATGGCACTCCTCGTCGTACCAGCTGTTCTTTTGCATTTTCCAAAAACCAATGGTTTCGGTTACAGCTGTACGTAAAGAGCTTGAAATGCACTCTCACAGTTTTCTTATACCGAGTTGGTGACGAGTGCTCTCAGAGACGTGGAGACGTGGAGACGTGTATTCTGTCTATCACAACATGATCAATCTGGTAGGTGGCCTTCGATCCGGATACAAGGTTGCTTAATTTATTTTCTTATGCTGTAATCGATCAGCCTCAACCCATTTGAGTTGAGGCTCAATTTACCGACTGTTGTGCCATCTCTATCTTATCTCTCTTCAGTCGGGGCGTGAGCGCAAATCAGCGATATGTTGAAGAACTTCGCTTTGATGCGGATTGTTAGATGTTCATCCACCGAAGTGAATGACAGTACTCGGCGACGGAGTCTCCAACCCAACGCACAACCCTATGGAAGGAATGTTTCGCATTCTCATTTAGCTCACTTTCAAATGGATGTTCTTAGCCTACCCAGAGGATCGGCGATCATAGATATAGAGAGATAATCTTGCGCAACTTCGTTCGGGTTGCCATAGCAGGTAAAACAGTCGATAATAGTCGTAGTTGAATGCCTATATACATATATTTATTTCTAAATCCAACGACTTAACGCTTTATTTCTCATTATCTGAATTAACAACTTGACTGACTTCGAAAACTTCAATTGCTTTGCAGATGAACAAAGTTCGACGTTCGATAAAGCATCTGCACTATTCTTTAGAGAGATCCAACGATGACGGACTCAGATTGTTAAGCATTGTCATTATTGGTTTATTAGTTTATATATAAATGGTTTATTTTTAGTGCATCTAGCAAAACATGGAATTACGAGTGTAAAAACTGCTTCTGATCACCCGACTACATTAAGAGGGTAATTTTGCTGCCAAACACAAAGAAAGGTCAGTGCTGTAAGAAAGAATACAAAATAATATYAAAGAAGTTAATGCTGAATTCCCAATCAAGCGTGATGATATAACCAAAAAAATCAGACTTTTTTGGTAACATATAAATGAATTAAGAAGAGAATAATATATCAAGGGATGTTTAAGGCCCTGGCAGCGATGTGACTGTTAGTCATTGGACTTTAGATTCATCGCTATATGATATATTGAACTGGTGGTTGAACTGGTGATAATAACGATTTTCCTGAATGAGATAACACAACGCCAAAGCCAAAATCAAAACCGGATTGAAAAAAGCGGGATTTCCTAAGATTTTTGGAAAAAAGCTCCTGCAGACAAAGAAATGTTTAATGAATGTATTTATTCATATCTTTAAAGCACATGAAGTACAAATTATAAATAAATGTTATCACAACTTTGAAAAAAATATTAAATTTTACCGTTTAATCATATACTTAGGATTATCAAATATCTTATAAAAATATAGTAAGTTGAAATTAACAAACAAACATTAAGATTAACATGTGGACTCTTGCTTCAGCCATTGCATATAAGCATGTAAATATTAAGCTGAAAGCAAAGTTGTTGAATTAGTTCTTTTTTGTGTGCTAGTTCTCTTAAAAGATTTGTCGACACATCGAGTTGTAAATTATATTCAACAATTATTTGATTCATTATTCCCTCTTCTAAATCAATATTACAATCTTCGTTGTCAATAATAAAATTGTGAAGTACCATACAAGCTATTATTATGTGCTTTGCCAAGACCAAGTTCTGTATTTCAAGATAATTAAGAATCCGAAATTTGTTTTTCAAAATACCGAAGGCCTGAGCACATAATTGAATCTTTTTCGTTCTTGTGTAAGATTCCCATTATCCTTGTATGGCACCATTAAAAAAGTCTCCACTTGTGAAAAGAGTGAGTAATTGTGCGTGCTAAAAAAATTAAATAATTTTGGTGGAAAAAGGCAGGAAAATAACAAAATCTGCTCATTACTTACAGCCCTGACAGAATTGCAAAATTAATGCGCCTTAAGCAACGCTAATACGCATTGAAATTTTATGGTGACAGACGGCAGACTTGTTTAGACAGCTGATAGTGAAATTTGTTTAGTTATGGAAAAAAAAGTGAAATAAAAATGAATAAGATAAATTATTAATAGAAATTTTGCTATTTTTGGAAAATCAATATAAATTTAACGAAAAAATTCGTTTATTATTAACCATGTTAAAAGATAATGGAGGGAAATTAATAGCAATAATTGATTGTATTGCGGAAAAAAGTGTGCGAAAAAGTTAAGAATATTGGAAAAATGGATAGCAAACTGTCCGTTGTTTATTTTCTGAAATCTAAAAATATTAAATTTTGTTTTTGTTAAGATACTTGCACATAATTTAATTAGCAATATAAAAACTGATAACCTCTGATACTGTAAACGCAAAGGAGGCGGCAGACTTCAAGCGACATCTGTCAAAAAATAGCTATTTTTGAGCAGTGTTGCTTTCCAAAATTTGGTAAATTCAGCTAAATGCACGAAATTCTTGTGCATTGCAAACTAGCGTTAACATGGGTCAAATGCGCAAATAAATGTATTTTAAGCCCGCTAATGCATATTTGCGCTGTCGTCTGACAGGGCTATTACAACCACAGACAAATTTGAATTGGAAGGTTTGTTATTTCGCCGATCTCACTTTTTATTGGACACAGAGGAAGAAACCATTAGCTGTTTAGGAAACTTTTTTGGCGCTACAAAGAATTACTTATATTACCTTAACATGAAAGTATACAACAAATTTAGATCAATAATTATTCACAAGGCAACTGAGTTATAGCGCTACCAAGCATTGCTTTTTTTTGTATATTTTTAATATTAATTGTTTATGTGCCACTTATCAAGCAGCCACCTCCATGAGGGGGTAATTTGAATAAAATAGCTAAAAAATATGTTACAATCGAAGAACTAACAAAAAAGCTAGAGAAAATGTGAGAAATGTGTAAAAACTCCTTCTGGAAGTAAATACTTAATAGCCGAAAATATAAAGCTTAAGTCCACTTAGTATTTAAAGAAAATTCCGAATTTGGAAAGTTAATTTGAATTCTCAATGGATGAGAAAGAACTAGCTAGAGAAACGGAATGGATCCTAACAAAAAGTCCAGCTAAAAAACGAAAAGCGGATTATTCTCCTAATCTTCAGGAAAAAGCAAATAACTCCATATCAAAACCGCTTACCCCAGAAAATAGTTCGCGGAACTCAAAGGGGTTAATCAAACATATGAATTAAATCGAAATCGAAATTATGAAACTTAACATATAATTATAATATTAATTAAAAATTCTATTAAACATTTTGAGGAAGGAGAGAACTGTACAAAGCACTGCGGTTAACCGGAAGTTACACATTCTCGACGAACTTACCATCATATTGGCCATCAGATACTCAGAAGATTCCAGACCTGAAAAATTTTTTCATYGTCGGCAAAATATCCCGGAACTATTTGTCGATCAATCAGGGTTATGACCTTAACTCGGAGCATTCCCCAGTTTATTTAAGCTATAGTGAAACCGTCATCTTTAAAGATAAAACAGCGGCCTTGTTTAATAAACGTACAGATTGGGAATACTTTTGAACGATCATGGAATTTACGAAAGTAATTATGACTCTATATTAAATACAGGCCAGATTGAATCTGAAATTTTACACTTTACAACAAGTATGCAACACGCAGCTTACAAAAGTACAATGGAAATAAATTGAAACTGCTGTAAATGCTCAATATCCTAATGATATGAGAGAAATAATTAATTTAAAGAGAAAGATACGACGTAAGTGGCATCAAACTCGTTGCCCAGCTGATAAATCTATTTTAAATAAAGTCGTTAAAGATCTTAATCGGAAAATTAAGACGTTTAAAAATGAAAGTTTCGCAAAATATCTCCGGTCCCTAAGCGATGGAAGAAATTCCGACTACTCTCTTTGGAAAAGCTGTAAAAGACTACAAACTCCAGAAACAAGTTTGTTCCAATAAAATAAGTGCTGATAGCTGGGCCAGAGACGATTCAAAACAGCAGAACTATTTTCGGATTATTTAGCCAAAATATTCTCCCCATATGAAACGCACGTAGATTATTCTACTTCTCCCACTCAAGAAAGCGAARAAATCTTAAGTTGCACAAACAGTGAGCTAAGTAAGGAAATCAAAAATCTGGAAAACAAAAAGTCTCCCTGTTACGACCTGATTACTGCTGAGGTCCTGAAACAGCTTCCTCAAATAACTATAGTAAAAATTACCAACCTTATTAAAGCCTCTTTAATTATAAATACGTGCCCAACTTATTGGAAAATTGCTCAAATTATCATGACTCCAATGTCAGAAACATCAGAATATGATGGATCTTCTYACAGGTACATATCACTTCTACCGATTATCGAAGCTTTTTAAGAAAATTCTCATAAAACGTATTAATAAAATTACTGAACGACAAACCATAATTCCAGCGCATCAGTTTGGAGTTCGAGCCAACCATTCTACGATTGATCAAATCCACAAGATTACACACGTTTGACACTCAGCTTCTTGTCAAAGTAGACCTTTCGGTTTTATTACTTCTTGTCAACCATTGTATAAACCTACAAGTAACCAATCTTTCATTTTTCACTAACACATACGCAAAAATCTACTACAAATTAGGCACTTGGTACGGGTTGCCCCTAAATATTCTACTACAAATTAGGCACTTGGTTCGGGTTGCCCTCAAATGTTCTGCTACTAATTAGTCACTTGGTACGGGTTGCCCCCAAATATTCTACTACTAAAACGTTCAAATGCCTCAAATCTGCTATAGTGTGTTGCCGTGTTAGGTTTTAAAATGTATAACTTTAACAATATTTTTATAAAATATTCAAATATTTTTCCATTATTTAAATTCCTAAATATTAAATTTAATCAGTTTTGTCCAAAATATTAATTATTGTATCAATATATATTAAATGTTTCCAATTTTATAAAAAAAAATATTTATATAAGATTTGTGTAAAAATTATGTATTTCGTGCAACCGTGTAATGTGTCAAATCATTTCAACGGACATTTTCTTAAGCTTAATAAGCTTATCAAAATTTAAATAGTTATTTTAAGTTTGTTTGTAATAAAAATTTAATCATCATTCAAAGAGATATTCAGCGTATGTAAGTATAGTAACATTAGTTAATTAAATTTGATGCCTTGCAGAAAGTGTGTTGCTGGTTGCAGTTTGGGGGTGCCGCTGTATCCCTTCCCATCAGAAGGGGAAATGTCCAGGTGAGTTTTATGTATAAAAATAATATAATTATGTCCATAATATTATCCTATGTATATAAATATGTACATAATATCGTAAGTAAATAAATATGTAAAGTTAGTGCAAATAAGTGAACAAGAAATGAATAGGGTCGTCCTAAATCGCGATTTTATAAAAAAGTGAAGTTTTAAAATCGTGTTGTTAAATGTTAAAAAATTAATTTAAAAGTATTTGTTTATAGTGTATGTCAAAGTGTATTCAAAAAGTGAACTAAGTATTTGACTTACGTTTATTTGCATTGTCGTTGTGATATTTTTGATGCAACTGTTAATTTTTAAATTGTTAGTTTACTAGTTTAGTTAATGTACGTATTTTTTRTTTAATTTCAATTAGGCGRCACGAATGGATCAAGCTGTTGGGCGTAACAAATCCAACGGCTAAATATTTATTTGCGTGCCAAAGACATTTCTCATTAAAGATGAGGAAGGGACGGCTTATCTCCAGATCAGCTACACCGGATTTAAATTTAAAAGTATTATCACCTGCAGTTAGAGTAGATAAGGCAATAGGTTGTAGTGGACAAGTAGGTAGTGTATTTGACCAACACGAAAAAGACATTATAGAATTAGGTAGTGCAGATTTTAACCCGATGCATCTCAGCTCTTCTCCAATTAGAACTGTCTCGGCTTCAAACAATAACATGTTTGAAGTTAAGGCATTGGGTAAATCCCTTCAACCCCTATATAATGAAGATCATACATATTCTTCCTCTTTAGGTAACTCTCAAATAGTTAGCACTTGGGCAAAT
>NW_017536975.1:165098-175341 GCF_001853355.1 Bactrocera latifrons | reverse complement strand
ATTAGCATTGAATACAAACTTGAACTCAAAATTAACAAATACAGAAAATTAATGAAAATGAATACATAGACGAAAATGAACAAGTGTATGAGTATATGTAAAAGAAATAGAGATCACACGTCATAGTGATGACACGTTATTGAAAACGCCTTTGAAAAACAAAAAAAATCTATTCTGCCGTGTTTTGGATGTTGCAAAAGCGTTCGATAAAATTTGTCACAAAGGACTGCTTTCGAAACAGAAACTGATTTTACCGAAACAGCATTATGACATCGTAAAATCGCTACTTTCGCGTTAAACAAATATTATATTCTTAGGGAAATAAAAACAGCAGTTCCACAAGGTAGTGTGTTGGGCCCTCTTCTTTATATTCTATTCACGCACGACCTGCCAGTAGACTGCAATTATACAACAGTCACATTTGCAGATGATACCGCGTTGCTTGGTGTTGGTAGTAGTGAAGAAGTGGTAATAGTGTCCACTACTAATCTCCAAAAAGCTGTAAATAAAGGGCAAAGATGTGGCAGCTAAAACTGAATGAAGCTAATAGTGGGATTCTATAACCAGTCTCTATTTGACAAATTTTGAGGTAAAGTCTCAATTTGTGACTAGTTATTATTCACTAAAAAGCCTGTAGCGCTAGTCTCAAAATATTGCCTCAAATTTTTAGACCTAATAGTTAGCACTTCACAAAACTAAAAAGAACTCTTATCTTTCATTTTGATACTGAATAGATATTAAACGATTGTCGTTTTTTTAAATTTTGTAAGCAACTCAAACGCGAAAAGGTTAAAAATAAATCAMTTTTAATAAATTTCCTAAATATTATGAAACAAAGTCAACATATACTATATTTTTATTGATAATTATGGTTTTTGACTATGTTATAGAAAATTTTACATTTGTTATCGACATATTTATTTTCATTGAAGTGTAAAACATCTCTGAATAATGAAATGTAATAGGTTTTGTGACTGTCACTTACAAATAGCAAAATCGTCTCTAACTTAAAATCTAAAATTTAGAGACTTGAGACTGTATCATAGACGGTGTACGAATACCGTACTTTAATTCCGCTAAATACTTAGGAATGACGCTTGACACTATGCTACGGTGGAAAGTTCACGTAAAAAACAAACGTAAGGAGCTGGACATGTGATTCAAACTCGGTTAACGCAGAAATATTAAAACTTGCAGCAKCACATAGTGCAAGATTGCTACAGCATTGTAACAAAGAAGTAGCTATGCTAACTTCAAGAGATGCACCACCAAGACGACTCAAACGAATCAAGCCCAGCGATATTTCAAATTAGCCAATTCTCCCATAGTAGTTTTGTAATTTTACATATACATATGTTTAAATAATTATTATTATTATTTATTATAATTGAAATTACAATAAATGTGAAAAACTCTAGCAACTAGGGCTATCGGTTAGTTTTGGTGAAATAATATATAACTTATATTAATTTATGAATATTTAAAAGTTTTAAATAATTGAAAATATTTTTAACATTATTTTCGTTTGGAGTATTTAGTATGGATATGGGATATTGATGAAACATGGTGGATCGGTGGGGGTTTAAGGCGTAGTCTTATAAAAAATTGGTCATTTCAGCTGTGGTATTGGTTGGTAATATTATTGCRTGTTTGTCTGGATTTAAGTTTTTGTAATGACCAATTTCTTTGCTCCATTCATATTGAAATTTTTTGTGAAAGCCTTGTAATATCTCACTTTTGATTCGTTTTTTCGGAAATGGTATAAATAGCAGAAGGGAGATGTTGAAGCCGCTTTGGCTGCTTTATCTGCTCGTTGCCTGTTATATCGACATGGCCTGGGATCCACATGAGCTTGATTCTTTTTTTTAAGTTTATTAAGGAAGACCTAATAGTAGATATTTCTTCTGAGTGGTTGTTGAGGTTATGAACTCCATGCAGTATTGCATTGCTGTCTGTGCAGATAATAAACTTATTGCTTTTTTTGGTGGCGAATTGCAATGCGCTTAGGACAGCTTGAATTTGCTATGAAATCACCATTTTCATGGACTACTGCAAAAGATGTCCCATTAATATTTTTCCACCCATCCGTAAATAGAAATTTCCAGTGGTTGTTTTTTAATGGAGCGGCCGCCTCTAGAAATGCTTGCTTATAGAAAAGAGGGCTAGTTGAGTCTTTAGGGTATACAGCAAGCGTGTTAATAAACGATTCGGAACATAGCAGCCAAGGGGGAGTGATATGTTTCCCTGAGTTTTTGATTATTCATTTCTGTGTTTGCTTTATCATATAGAATATCTACACAAGACCTGATTTTATAGATATGATATTTTTTCGAGTTTTAAGTAGCTTTATTTCCTTATCCAATATTGAGTTATTATTAAAACATATGATGTTAACAGAACGTGCTCTAATATAAGCGATACGATCTACTAATGAAAGAAAACCACCTTCGGCTAGGAGATATTTGACGGGTGTTGTCCGAAAGGCCCTAATTCTAAATCGGACATCAGCATGATATGCGCCCATTATTTTAGTAAGAGATGATTTCGAGGGCTTGCCATAAATTTTCAATCCATTTTTGCAAGGATGGTAAGCTTTGTGAAATTTATGAATGTGTTAGTGTGGATATGGCTTTTTTTCGAGGAAAGGTATTTTATTATATTGAGTCTGGAGGCGAGATCTTGCTTAATGTATGYACAATGTTTGTAAAATGTGTTTCTTTTATCAAAATACAACCCTATTATCGGTATTTTCCATTTTAATATTATTGAATTCAATACTTATTCTCCTGCAATTGTGTTTTCTGCAGGAATGAAAATGCTTACATTTTTGTGAAGAAAGTGTGGCGCCAGATCTCATTGACCAAATGTGGATGCTATTTAATGTAGGTTGGAAGATGGATTGGATATGATTTGGGTCTTTTTTGTTGCACATAATGTAGAAGTCATCCGCGTACAGACAGAATTGTATGTTTTTTGTTCTTTAAGGATTGTGACGATATCTTCAAATATATCAAAAGCAATCAAAAAAAGGACTACTGACAATTGGCAGCCTTGGGGGATTCCGTTTGACAGAGGGAATAATGAAGAAAAGACATTGTTGACCCTTACACGAAGTTTCCTGTTTGTTAAAATTTTTTTTATACAGTTAATCATTTTTTCTCCTGTTTTGCATTCTACTAGTTTTTTTAGTACAACGTGCACTCCTATATTATCGAATGCGCTTTGGAAATCTATTGCCAATATAGACACATGGTTTCTTATTGATAAATTTTTACTTATTAGGTGGTCAATGTCAATGTGTTTTGGAACTGACACGTTAATGTTGTTAACCTAGATGTATTTGATGCCAAAGGGGTTGTAGGTACCGGAGAAAAGGTGAATCTTTTTGCGAATGTAGCTTGTTGGTGAGGATGGATTGATAGTTTTTGTCAGGTCTTCAAAGGCTTTTGATTTGGCTATTTTCTTTTGACGGATAAAGTGTCCATTCTTCTTGTTGTAATCTATTCTCTATGCTTTTCACTTGCCGATATGTTTTCCATGCGTCTTGTATGTCTTGATATGTATATAAATGCAAAAAATTGTTATAACATAGGGAAAGTTAATTTGTACAGCAGTAGCAATAAGAGTAAGAGAGCAGTAATGTTAATATGTTTATGTTGAATAGACTTATGCACCCTGCTTAGAAGTTACGTTGTGATGTAAATTAAAAAAATATCCTTCGTAATGCTTTGGGCAATAAGGCTTAGCGTTCTTTGATAAATGTGTTTCTTGTAAGCACATAATTTGTGGAGAATAGGATTTTAACAAAATTTCTCTTTCTGTGTAATTATTATAGTAACCTTTACAATTCCATTGTAGTAAGTTGAGAGTCATATATGTAGAGAGTGCAAATTGAATAATTATTACTCTTACTAATTCCGCTGTGAAATGTTATCAGAGATATCCTCGAACTGGTTTGACAAGTCTGTGTTGTTGTTTTCTCTGTAGCTGTGATCAGTGATTGTTGAAGTTGTTGGTATTTCGGAGATATCGTCGATTTCAGATGTGTAACGAGAAAGAAGTGAGATCAATTGCTCTTGAGAAGTTTGATTGGTGATATTGTTGTTATTAGAGTTTTATGTTGTATGACCGTCTTTGTGTTGAGTGCTGTTCTGTTCATTATTGGCTTTTGATTTGTAGGTGTTAGATTTTGGATGGTGATGCACTGTAAGTGCCGATGCATTTGTTGTACTGAGTTGTTTTTGAATGTTTATTTAAGATATGTCTTCGGTTTCTGCTAGTTTTGTTTGTTTGTGATGATAGTGGTTTATTATTTGCGAAAAGAGTACAGTTGTGCCCACTTGTGTAGGGTGTTGTTCTTTATATTTTCGACGCGCCTCGCCCATGCTGATGTTTTCTAATGTTCTTATGGTTAAGATTTCCTTAATTTTTTGGTATTTTGGCCATGTTTTGTCAGATGAGGTGTGCTCGCCATAACAATTTGCACATGTTATGCGGCTGCATATTGTGTCGCAATGGGGCGGTAGGTTACAAACGGGGCAAGATGAGTTATTTTTACACCATTTTTGGGTACGACCAAGTAATTGGCAGTTTTTACACCTCATGGGGTTGGGTATGTATGGTTTAATTTTTAGTTTGTACCCTGCTACATCTAGTTCACTAGGTAGTTGAAATCTGTCGAAAGTTAAGACAATGAGACAAGTATGAATTGTTTTTCTTTGGCTAGTTACACTTGTTACTCCTTGGGAGCTTAGCTCATTAATAACCTTTTACTGGTTTAAACTAGCGTGTAGTTTCACTGATATCGCACACATACCACAAAGGTCTTTTGATTTTAAAAATTTTTCAGTCGATTTAGCATCTAGTTTGCTAGGATTAAGATGCTTCTACCCCTAAGTTTCGAAATGGTATCGATTTCTTTAGAAATAGATTCAAGTGCTTTCTTTATTGCAAATGGGCTAAGTTTATTAAGTCTTTTGCCGGTATCGATTAGAGAGATCACTAAATATTTGGAATTTTTCACTGTTTTGCTTATAGTTGGTAATTTTGGAAAGTTTTTGGCTTGCAAATCAATCCGTGATCGTTTTGCAGAATTGACATCCTCCGATAGCAAGACAAATCTGTTGGAAGATTTATCCGGCGGCCCAGGAGCCATTTTTTTTTTTTTGTTGGTGTGTTTTTCTGTTTTGGCGTTTTTTCAGTTTTTTTTTACAAAGAGAAGTAAGTGAAGTTAGTAAGTAACACTAGTAAACACGAATTTATTAAGTTGTGCGCGAGAGATGCGAGAGAGAGTTTTCTGTGGTCAACACGTCCGATCGCTTTCTTAGCTAGTCGGTGACTGATGTTTAAATTATATTATGATTGCTTGTTAGTTCTTTCTTATATTTGAACTGGTTGCAATGTTTAAACAAAATGTAAATTAAAAATTAAAAAAGTCTCTAAAGGATAAGCCACGTCTGCCAATAAATGACATTGTGGCGAAATTTTAAGCGTCTTGTTTATGATAGCTTGTCGTATTGGGCTGTTACACCATTTGGATGCATCATGGCACCGTCCTAAATATATAGCGAATACATCAGAAAAACGCATTTTGTTATCCGCATTGCCTACCTACATATATTGAAGTTACATTTTACTGTTAAATATACCTGAAAATGATAATACTTGCATGTCTATTGCGAGCTTATGCTATCAATTTTACTCTGCTGAATGCAAACATGCATTCCATCCAAACAGCCTAACACAAATGGAAAGGGCGGAGAATGACTAGACTCAAATTGCTCCATATTAGCTCGTTGGCTTTTGTCGGTTGCTGCAAATTGTATTAACTTTGCTTTCATGTGACCAATTGCTTTTATTTTACGAATAAAGTTGTAATATGCAGTTCCAATACCTAAGTGAAAACGATCCCTTAATTCACGGAAATTATTTTGGGTGCTAAGTTTCCATAGAGTTATSTATATACATCTTTCCAACGATAAGCAAGGCCTACCAATTCGGGGTGTTCTCCATAATGGCTTTAGCATGGTTTGAAGCTTCTGTGAATGCATTGTTGTAAAATATATAAAACTTATACTTATGTAAGTTAACACAACATAAATTTGCTTACAACAATGTCTGCATAATTAGGAGTCAACGTACAATTGTGACTACTATTGCACTGTTAGCTTAATGGAATGCGCTACACGGCATCCGCTCTCCCAATTATTAGGTAGTTGAACGAAACACGCGCAAACCTAATTTTGATGACTAGGCATTTATAGGGCTCGAGCTCAACTTAAGCACATAGTGCTGCCAAGTAAAAACTCATTATTTTATTTTTATGTGGCGAACGAGCAGGGACCGCGAAAGTTAGTTTAAAAMTCGCGAATGTAAACCAGTGAACAATTTTGAATTAACTAATATAGTCGCGTTTCCTAATAAAACTTCTGGTAGTTGGCCCCTTAGTAATAACATAATCCTTGTTTATGAAAAGGACGGTCCGTACGGACCCGCCAGCCAGAATACTAATAGAATCAATAAGAATTAAATGGACATAAAAAGTTTAAAGTGGATTATAACAAGAATAAAAAAAAAAATTAACATTCTACATCAAAATCGAAAAAAAAGTTTTTAGATAAATAAAACCAAAAAATAAAGTTAGAATGAAATTAGACCATCAACATCACATTAGACCATCAACAACACAACATCATCAATCCATTTAATACTTATCAGTCTCAGCAGCGTTGTTAACCACCAACAAACATTAGTAATTTAAGGACAGCACTAACGTTTCCCCTCCTAACAACCCTTCCACTTTCACTCCTAATCAAAAAAGAGAATTCGTATCGTTAATATCGGAAACAGTTTCGGCCATACTACATCCACAAACAGCAGAAGAAGTTGAACATCCTGTAGATTTTAGCGTTAACGTGGACGCATCCGAAAGAGTTCCGGATGCGGTAAAATGTTGAAGAGAATTTTCGGGTAAAAACGGAGAATTCAATTCATGGCGGAAGTCGGTAGATAGAATATTACTAATGTACGGACAGAATAAGAACACCATAAAATATTTTGCTATCCTGCATACAATAAGACACAAGATGGTTGGCGAAGCTGACATAGCCCTTGAGTCTTACCGCACCCAATTAAATTGGGGTAAGATAAAAGATAAGGGTAGAGCTGCTGGCATATGCCGATGATATTGGTCTCAACACCCACGCCGTTAGTTCTGCTTTCTCCAGACTGGACGAGGAAGCAAAACAAATGGGTCTGGCAGTGAACGAGGGCAAGACGAAATATCTCCTGTCATCAAACAAAAAGTCGCCGCACTCGCGACTAGGCTCTCACCTCACTGTTGACAATCATAACTTTGAAGTCGTAGATAATTTCGTCTATCTTAGAACCAGCGTACACAACACCAACAATGTCAGCTTGGGAATCCAACCCAAGATAACTCTTGCCAACAGGTGCTATTTCGGACTGAGTAGGCAATTGAGAAGCAAAGTCCTCTTTCGACGAACAAAAACCAAACTCTATAAGTCACTCATAATTCCCGTCCTGCTATATGGTGCAGAGGCTTGGACGATGACAACACTGATGAGTCGACGTTGCCAGTTTTSRAGAGAAAAGTTCTGCGAAAGATTTGTGGTCCTTTGCGCGTTGGCCACGTGGAATATCGTATTCGATGGAATGATGAGCTGTATGAAATATATTATAAAGCGAAATTGTCACAGTTCAGAGAATTAAAAGACAGCGGCTGTGCTGGCGAGCTCATGTTGTCCTCCACCTCTGAAAGTATTCGATGTTGTACCCTCCAGGGGAAGCAGAGGAAGAGGAAGACCTCCTTTCCGTTGGAAAGACAAGGTGGAGAAGGAYCTAGCTACGCTTGGAATATCCAATTGGCGTCACGTAACGAGAAGAAGAAACGACCGGGGCGCTGTTGTGAACTCGGCTATATCGCGTAGGCGTTGTCTACGCCAATTAAGAAGAAGAAGAAGAWAAAAAAAATTTCTGATGCTACATTACTCAGAGAAGAGAGACGTTGCCACGTTGGAATATCAAATGACAACACTTGCACAACGGGGTAGCACCGTTGAAGAATTTACCAACAAGTTTATCAATATCTCTCGCTTATCCTAGACAAAATCGATTGCCTGGAGTTAGGTGAAGAAGCTTTGTATGCCATGACAACGACATATAGAGAAAAGGCACTCGACACATTTATAAGAGGACTGAACGGTAACTTACCCAGTCTGTTAAGTGTAAAGGAACCAACCAGTTTACCACAGGCTCTCCACATGTGTCTCAAATTAGGCAACATGAATTACAAGACGAACCATGAAAATAGTATCAGTCGCTTGCCGACCAATACCAAACCTATTAGCCACAATCAACCAAGGTCATACTCATTCAAACCCCAAGTAAGACATTTTTACCCAGAACTTACAAATGTTCACAACCAATCCCCTAGACCAAGTTCGTATCAACAGTACGGACAAAACCGACACTACGTCACAGTGCAACTAAACTTTAGACCACCTCTTCCTTGAAAACCTCCTACACCAATGGAAGTTGATCGCTCTCTTCAAACGAAGCAAATAAATTATCAAAATAGGCCTCAGGATCAACAACTTCAAAAATTTAATAATAGGCAGCAAACATTCAGTAACAAACCACAGGCATTTAGTAATGAACTAGCGCAGGCTAGTAATAATCAAGCTAGCAGATAACACAGACTCCTAATAAAATGCATCGGATCTACTATACAGAAGTTACAGAAACTGACCYAATAGAATACAATAACGAAATATTTGAATATCCTGAAATGTACCACAAGTCCTCGCATGACTACCAACCCGAATACAACAAAGAACAAGAAAGATCGAAGCAACCCCTAGTGACAATATCAATTTTTTAGACTAAACTCCTCATTGCCATATTATCGTTTCAAAATGAAAAATGACAATGAACAAAAATTTTTATTAGATACCGGATCGAACAAAAATTATATTATATTAGTCCAACTTATATTAGGAACCCCATTCCGAATAAACCCTTCATTGCAAATTTTTTTGGTGGACCCGTCAAAATTACTCATCACGCTAATATCAGTGTTTTCGGTGATGAAATAGGTAATTTGCCCAAGTTAAGCACCTTTGATGAAAAGTTTAAACGCAGTAATTTTTTCTAAGGAGAACTACTTTACATTACTCAATAAATACGAATACCCCATCCACCAGTTAACAATTAATTCTATTCCGCACACTACATTAAGGCTAAACCATTTGAGTCCCGAAGATAACGAAGTATTAAAACAACTCTTTAACTCTTGCCGAACACTATTTTCTGAACCAGACAAAAAATTAACATATGTCACGAACGTTAGAACCGAAATTAGGACTAAAAGCGATAGGCAATATATTCCAAAACTTACCCGTATCCAATGCCCTTAAAAAAAGAAATAGACAAACAAATTGAAGAATTACTTAAAGACAGAAGCTATTATAAATATTCCACCGCCCAAAACTGTCCATGATTTATGCTCCTTTTTAGGAATCGCAGATTTATAAAAGCATACGCACAAATTGCAAAACCCTTGACTGAAATACTGAGAGGAGAGCTGGGAAGAGTTTCCAAAAATTAGTCTAAAAAGGCACTTTTAAATTTAACAACACAACTAGTAGAAGCTTTTAAAGATTTAAAAATTGCTCTACATCAGACGATGTTATACTTCACTATCCACATTTCGAAAAAGCTTTTGAGCTTACCACGGATGCTTCAAATTACGCTTTAGGAGCCGTACTCTCCCTAGATAGTAGGCCAATATCCTTTTTGTCAAGAACTCTAAGCAGAGCAGAGGAAACTTTTGCCGCCAATGAAAAAGAAATATTGGCAATAATTTGGGCTCTACAGTCCCTGAAATGCTTCCTCTACGGATCAAAAAAGATTAAGATTTACACTGATCACCAACCATTGACCTTTGCTCTCAGCAACAAAAATACAAATGCAAAAATTAAAAGATGGAAGGCACAATTGGAAGAAAATAATCACGAAATCAATTCTTTGGACATTTGACAAAACAACCTCTTTAAAAAAAGCAAATTTTACTGGAGAGGAAAAAAACATGTTTAAAGCTTTGCAGTAGAAATACCTCTTACTATTAAAGGACGAAATCAATTTAAACTGGATCCAGATCAATAAAGACGCGTTTCCAATCAATTGATTTAAATTAAATATTATACTTTTCTCGATAATATAA
>NW_017536975.1:158624-164179 GCF_001853355.1 Bactrocera latifrons | reverse complement strand
TTTTCGTTTCCCCGTCGTGTACTGTTAAATTGAAAGTCCATAATGGACGTTTGTAGAAGAACATAGAAGCACGTAAATGTGGATTTGGCAAACATTGCTGTAAATCAAAAGAAAACATTTTTATATTTCCATGATTAATGGCAAGCTGTTTCTCAGTTTTTTTGCAGTTATATGCAAAATCTGCCGCATCGTGATGTTCTTTTTGTTGTATTAAAAGTTGCTTCTTTTTATTTTCGTCCGACGTGTTTTCTACACGGGTTTTAGGATTTCACACGTATTACAAAGATCAACTTGAGGCTCTTTAAACTTTATACTTACTGATGAAATATTTCCTGATATTTTGATTCTGAAACTGGTTCAGAGTGTTTTTCTTTATACAATCTATATAAGAGAGCAAGGTTGAGGCCACGTTGGAAATACAGCTGACTCGTGTGACGATGACTGTAATGACTTTGGTACTTGGGTATACTGTGTATATGTTGAAGCACTTCATTATATTTTTCTGTTCGTCATACACGAGTTTTCTGTCCATTGATTTCAAAATGATYAAAGTAAACAAACTGCCGATTTCTAGGATTTGAAGCCTTTCTGAAACGCTCACTTTTTTTGGACTCAACGATTATCATACCAGCAATATACTGACGCCGCTTGTTATAATCCCCTAGTTCCCAGTATGCTTTGTTACATTTTGTATAGCAATCCACCAATTCTTCAATTTTCTTTGCAGGAATTTTCTTATTCTTCCAAGTAACATATTCTTTTAACATATTTTTGTTAATTTTATTAGCATTTTTAACTTTTGTTGACCTTAGGTTATTTAAAAGCAGCCCTTCATTAAATTGTGGTGAAACAGTATCCCTTAGATTTAATTCAATCACACATTCATTAATTCGGATACTTTCCGATGTAGTATTTAAGCCCGAACTATCTGACGGTAAATAATCTGAATCGTTGTAATCAGTGTCGTGAAAAATATCTTCTTCCGAGTGGTCACTTTGAATGCTGCTCAGTTGGCAAGTATTTACATGTTGCCGTAGCTTTGCAATTTTATCAGTATCGAAAATGTATCATACGACGAAGCCTTTTCATTTGGGAGTTCATTTAGCACCTCCCCATCCGCAAAGTTAAATGAATGAGCTCTTCTATTATTTTGCACACTTCCACTATAACACGTATTAGAGAGCATTTTTACTTTCCTAGCTAAAGCCACTAATTTTTTACCTCTTCCCATTTTATCCAATAAATTTTAATTTTCATTTTGGAAGCAACTTAAATTTGATAATTTCACTTTTAATTGTTTGACTAAAGCACTTCTCTGGAAATACGATTTCACTTTTAGTACTTTTTTTTTTTTTTAATAAATAACTTGTACCGATATACGACGTTTTGTCACAATGACACTTGACGACTGAGTGAGTGGTAGCTTAATTTGTTCAAATAAGAAAAGCATTTTTTTTAGATATGCATTTGACAAAAGAACTTCAATCGAAAGAAGTTATTTTGTCAAATGCCAATTTCTGATTTTACTTAAACGATATAGAGATAAGCTTTTTTGATAAATGTACGTTATGATTTTACGTTTGAAATTCCAACTTATTCGAGACAAGCTCTTTTTTCACCCGAAAATTTGAAAAATTACGAAAGAAGTTGTTTTGATGACGCTATAATTTATAACTAACGGTCCTAGGACAATGGCGATAAGACAGAAAAATACGCCTTGAAAATTCATATATATGATAAAAATCCTGGAAAATTGTCTTATTCGAGAGAAGTTGTTTTGTCAAATGTCCACAGAATTATAAACCAGGCAGCACAAACATCGCAGACCTACTCTCACGACCACCAATCGCTACTTTAAATTCAATGACTGTCCACAGTAGTGACAGCTCTTCCGAAAATTTAATTTCTTCAGTARGAATACCCATTAACGTTTTCAAAAACAAAATTTTCATATCAGAAGATTCCAAAAATTCATACAAATTCGAAATAGTTTCCCTACGTACCATAGGCACCTAATAACTGAAACAGCGGACAATGAAGAATCGCTAAAATCGATTTTGAATAAATATCTTAATCCATCGGTAATCAATGGTATATAAAAACAACAGAGCCCATCATGCTAATCTATCCTCCACATTTCGCAAATTACAAAATTCGTTTCACACACATAGTAGACGGAGATATTACTAATACCGAGGCCCAAGATAAAATAGTAATCGAGGAACATAATCGGGCTCACAGAAATGAAAAAGAAAATAAGGTCCCCCTTCCCCCTTCTGCCCGTCACCACATCTTATATGCAACATTGGTTACTCGTATTAACGGTCTCACACACACCAAAACAAGTCTCTGGCGATTCGACATCCATCGGATCAACACGATCACTTTTAGCCTTGACAGACGACTGCGTTAACCCTGATTAACTTCGCACTTAATCAGATATAAAATTTATAGGTGACAGACACCAGCGATGCGAGTTAGCGAGCAGCTGATTGGCATATTGCTAACATTTTCAATTTGATAAGACAAAAATGGATAAAAGACAAGCATTGCGATTGTTGGAAGCACAGATGGTGCAAAACCACAATTTGTTAAACAAAAGGTGCTATTCGGTTGTTCTGCCGGCAAGTTGCGACTATAGGTAAATTTCATATACTTATTGGAAATATTTATATAAATCCTTTCACTATCTTATAGATCAAAATGTACATATATGTATATATGTTGGGTCAATGGAAGAAATAACGATTCTTACATTTCTGAAGGTAGTTCCTTAAAGAAATTGTATAAAACCGCTGATATTTTTTGCTCAGASCATCAAAATGATTGGATATGTTAACGTCCCCGTATTACTTATTGGCGATTCAGCCATTCGATTGTCGCGTTACAAGATGAATCCTTTTCCATACTCACCAAATCAACCAGTGTTATAAAAATATATTAAACTATCGTTTATCCAAATGTTGCAGAG
Organism: Bactrocera latifrons; assembly: GCF_001853355.1. NCBI lineage: Eukaryota > Metazoa > Arthropoda > Insecta > Diptera > Tephritidae > Bactrocera > Bactrocera latifrons. The sequence goes on along the minus strand of NW_017536975.1, from coordinate 161,208 downwards.
TTATGCTTTCGGTCAATTAAAAGCCCGATTTAGAAAAATTGGCATAGGTTTACCGGTAGCTCCAAAAAACGTTAGCTTTATTATACATGCATACTGTATTTTGCACAATTTGGTGAAATTCCTTCTTTGTGGATCCAAGAGGCTGCAGAAATGAATACAGAAATTCAACCACATCACACTACAAGAGCTGGGGAAAATGATGTAACAGCATCGGCTATTAGAAATGCAATAGCACTGAGTTTYCGTGAGTATAGATGTATAGAGTAGCAGAAAACAAATATTAGTACACATAATTACAAACATCCATTTTTTAAAGAGATCATTTTTTATTTAAATTAATTTTTTGTTACATTATATAATGTTTTAAGACTAGAAAATAACAAAATATTTCATTAAATAATGGTTTAGTACTATAAAAATCGATAAAAATATTTTAAACTTAAAGTTCCTCTGCGATTTTCTCCATAAGGGATCTTTCGGACAAATTATTGTGCTGTCGAACAGTCTGAATTATTTCCTCTGAGACGGGCTTTGTTTCATACACAACCCCCTCCAATATGTCAGTTTGTTTATTTAAAACCTTTAACAACTCGACGCTAAAATTACTTTTTCTTGTTGCAGATGAAGGTGATGGTGATGGCAACGAAGGTGGCAGCGGACATGATGGCGATGGCAACGKAGGTGATAATGAGGGGTCGGACGGCGACAACAATTGGGTTAATGTTGAATTCTAAAAAAATGAGCTTTGTAAATGCATGTATTTATATAAATAAAGTAAATTAGTTTTTTACCTCGGAATTTGTCTCTATGTACAAAGCCGAATTAACGGTAGTACACCCTCCCATGCGATGCACAGCTTTATAATGCCTCCAAGGCGAGGGACTACCACCAGAAGGGCCAATTTTGGTTTTCTCCTCTCTGAAAGTAGAGTTATTAATGTGTTAAAAGAAGAAATGTAATTATTGAAAAAACTCACCTGTATTTCTTTGGCATGTTTTTCACTTTGCAGTGAATTTCCTCGACGGTGTAGTTTTGTGCCATTTCCTGCGAAATCTCAGGGTTGTGTTTAGTATCACGCCGGTTAATTTTGGCTCACCGTACCTAAACGAGAGAACCAAATGGAAAATTTTAAACACGCATGTATGCTTAAATTATCGAACTTTGTTTTAAAACATATTTTATAAAAATCGGTTCACAAATTTTTCCACAAATTCACTTTAAAAAATGCAATTTTTTGCAAATTTCTAAATATATGCTAGTGTATTTTCATCTGTTATTAAAAAGTTCGATCCTTCCTCTTTCCAATAAGGGGTCGGGAGAGGGGGTAGACCGACCCTGTTTTTCTCCATAAATATACTTATACTTAACCGGCGCGATACTAAACAATATACGAGTATATGAGCATTTCGCTTTGCACGCCAGAGGTCGTGGAAACGTACTTCCCACTTTTCCAGCAGTTCCAGCTCATCATTTAAAGTCCACTCTGAATGCTTTTTTCTGCCAGCTATCTGAAATTAAAACGTAGATAATAATTTTCGTTTAGAAGGCAATGAAAAATACTAAAATTACTTACTTTTTATCTTTAATCGTCGCTTTTCAAAATAACTTTGTTTACATTTAAACGTAAAACGGCTGTCACTGTTATTATTTTTCATTCACAATAGAATACAGCTGTCAATTATTAACAATGTTGCCAACGAAAATCCCTCAAACTCCCTCAAATTTTGAGAGTTATATTTGGATTCAGCAACGGAGTTAGCTGTGGTGACTCCTGAATTAATCCCGAAAAATGCAGTTAATTCAGTGTAACGCTGCCGTCTGTCAGGGCTATTAGGCGAACGTTTTTTACATTTTTTGCGAACCACATCGTTGATTTAAAAATATTTTTTACCTTTTGTGAAAATTGAAAATTTTACCTTTTTTACATTTTCCCCGAACTTCGTGCTAAAATTAAAACGTTTATATATATATGTTTATAAATAAATTCTAACGTTTTTCTTTTCTTGCGAACCTCTTGTTGAATTGAAATAATTATATTTTATACCTTTGTGCAAAAAAAAAAAAAATCCAAAATTGATAACCATTTGAGTTGAAGTACAAACGAATGTTTTAATAGAAATTTGGGTGAAGTTATATGGTGAGTGCGGAAAAGATGATACATACAGCAAAACATGGTCATTCGAGCCTTAAAAAAAATGCACTACGGAAACTAAGTGAAAAAAATATATATATATATATTACAAACATGGGAAAACTTAAATCTCAAAACTTAAAATCAAGTGTAGTCTAAATATTTATAAAGTGATTGAAAGCCTAAACAAAAAATAAAAGTAATCAAGTGGAAGTAGAAAGTGTCAGGACAGCAGTATAAAGTGCWTAGTACATAAAAGAACAAATCAGAGAATTTATCTCACATCATAAAGGGGAAAAAAATAACCAAAAAGAAACCAAACGGGCGCGAATAAAATTAAACATATAAAGCTAAATAAAAACAAGCAAGGAAGGGCTAAGTTCGGGTGTCACCGAACATTTTATACTCTCGCATGATAAAGTGATAATCGAGATTTCAGGCGTGGTTGTGAAC
>NW_017536975.1:121241-157964 GCF_001853355.1 Bactrocera latifrons | reverse complement strand
AACCCTATATCTGACTCTTTTAGTTTTAGGACTTACAAACAACCGTTATGTGAACAAAACTATAATACTCTCTTTAGCAACTTTGTTGCGAGAATATAACAAACGCACTTACAACAAATTATACGGGCGCGAATTCAAACAAGAATCAAACCTAAAATAAATAGGGGAAGTAGAGACGAAATAACCAGCTGGCATCCAACCAAGAGGAGGAACTGGACAACGCAACAAACTCACATTCACTTCTGATGGGTATAACCCAAAAGCCCCTAAGGGAAATCAAAATGAGTTGTATCGTTTCCATTTTTAGACAGAGATGTCCTGTGTTTGGCATATATCCGTACAATCTCTCTGAGTTCGAGGCGACAACTATGAACCTAGAAGTAAAGAGGTTACTGAAATAATTGCAAAAAAGGTTGAAAATACTAAGGAAAGGAAAGCTCCTATCAATGAACAACCATTTCTCTTGGACCATAGAACCACAAGAATTGGTCGCATTGGAAGTGTTGATCTACCTGAAACAAAAAATATTGCAAAGAAAAATGAACGTAAAGAAAAGCTTTCAAAACGTTATTCAACATCAACACTTACCAGAAAACTATCAGCTAGTATACGTGACCATTCAGGTGTGTCGCACATGAATTCTTCCAAAAACGATGCTGATGATGAATTTTCTCTTCCATCCTCTAAAAACAACAAAACAGACTAGTATTAGAACACACTGCTATAGCTGCCCAAAGATTTGGAATAAGTGATAGAGCAGCGGCCTTGATTGTTTCATCTACTTTTCTGGATGCCAAAAAAGCAGGTTTGATAACAGAGGATTAGGCTAGCTTTGTCACTGACAAATGCAAGATGAGTCAGGCAAAAAAAAAAGTATTGGAGTTAAGCTCCAAAACACCGAAAGTATTGACTCTGTATATGGGCTGTATTTTGACGGCCGCAAAGACAATACACTTACACAAGTCAGCGAAGGTGAAAAGTACTACCGCGACACTGTCAAAAAGGAACATATTTCTCTTATAGCGGAACCTGCTTGTCATTACTTTGGCCACGTCACCTCTCCTTCCGGGTCAGCTGAGGATGATACGCAACTATATGACAACATTTACAAAACAATTCAGTTGATGTGGAACATCTAGAAGTTGTCGCTACTGATAGCACCGACAAGGAAAGTTTGGAAAGGTGGAGTCATTCGGAAACTAGAAGAAAGAATAGGTAGGCCATTACAGTGGGTTGTTTGTTTTCTACACTTCCATTTCGTGCTCTTTTCGAACCCATAGATGGTATCTCAAAGAGTCCAAATACATTCTCTGGCGACATAGGTAAACTGCTCCCTGATTGTGAGAAGTTGCCTGTTCAGAAGCTGTTATTTCCGGTCAATGTTCCTCAGATTTAGCGTCGATGCATCAATATAACATGTGCAAATCTCGCTGGCTCACCTGTGCAAATAGGAATCTGAGATTATATATTTCTACTGACAAACCAACAAAGGAAATAAAGATTTTGGTCAAGTACATACTTACAGTTTACTCATCTTTGTGCTTCTCAATAAGATTCAAAAGTTCAATCAAAGATGGCTCGCGCCATCTCTATGCTGAAATTCAAACGTCGAGATACTTACCTGCTAAACTGCGCAAGGTTGTCGATTCATCCACTCAACATGCTTTCTTTGCTCTTCCAGAAAATATTCTCCTTAGTATGATGTCTGACGAACGGATAGTAGTCAGAAAGTTGGTCCTTGACCTTCTTCTGGCAGCCAGAGTAGCAGCGTCTGACACTGTGAATCGTAGGGTTAGATGTAATAAAGTGCAAAACCTGAATTTCAAAGCTAATAATTATTACGATATGATTAACTGGAAGACTATTACCTTGACTGCTCCACCAGTTCTTTGTTCAGTTTCTAACAAAGAACTCATAAAAAGGCTGTCGGGTGACACTGCAGAGGTATGGAAATTTAGTGAATTACCCTCTCACACCGTGGCAGTCGAGAGAACCGTCAAACTGGTGACAGAGGCATCTTCTGAAGTTATTGGCCCTCGTGATCGTTTTATAAGCTCTACATTGAAATCTAGGCAACAAGTGCCAAAGTTTAATACAAAATCTGATTTTGCAATAAATTTGACACAGATTCAGACTAAAACAAGCCTAACATATGGTTGGTTGGTTGGTTGGGCTWGGGAGAAACCCGAAGAGCAGCCACCTCCACGCGGTGGGTTCTGGGTGACCAATTGCTGCTGCTGCAAGAGAGCTGCAACAATTTTCATCTTGCGCTGTGGCGCGTCACATTTTCGCTCGTTTCGGTAGCAAATGACGTGACAAATAACTTTCGCTTTATACATTTTGCCATGAGATGTGTATTTCAGGCGCTAGCTAGAMAATTTCGCGATTTTAGGCGAGTTTCCGAAAACAAAAAGTTGCACTGGAATCACGAAGTACTAAGGCAACTTTTCCGCACTATTAGAAATCCCGAATCGAAAAAAGTCCGGAATCGACCCACCCTAATGTTTACTGACGTGTACATAAACCATCCAAACCTATCGCAAGCGCAAAAATTGTATCATCTCCGATACAAAACAAAAAGTCAAGCAGGCGTAATAGTAAAACAGTTCGCATTAAGTGATGACAATTTCAATTTGGCTTGGGAACCACTAAAAGCCAGATACGAAAAAAAAGAATATTGGTCGACAAGCAAGTAACGATACTCATGAACTTGCCGAAAATTCAAAAAGAAGCCAGGGAAGAATTCATAAAACTAGAATCTACTGTTTTAAATTGTTTGTCGGCTCTAATGACACAAAATATTCCCACAGACAGCTGGGAACCTATTCTGGTAAACATATGCACCGCAGCATTATCAGAAACATTATTACTTCTATGGGAGCAATCGCTCTCACCAAGAAGAGACTGCCCAACGTGGCAGCAAATGAAAGATTTCTTAACTGCCCAATATGAAATTGCGGAAAGGGTAGATAAAAAAAAACAGTCAAAACTAAAAAATTTCAACCCGACCTAAAAGAAGCTTCAATAGGAACCAAGTCAATAAAAACAACAATTTAAATAGAACCTTTTTCAAAGCACAATCGTTCACATCTGAACAGAACAAATATACGTCATGCGAACTATGTACGGGAGGGCATAAACTCAAAGCTTGCGAGAAGTTTAAAAAATTAAATATAAACGAAAGGAACAACTTTGTCAGGTCAAAAAGACTGCTTGTCTCACGCGCATAATCTTACTAATTGCGAAAGCAAATTCAACTGCGTATACTTACATTACAACATGTCTCCCAATACACCTCAAAGTAACGCATTCTCAAGAAAAGCCACGGGTTTAGTTGCAACAGCAACTCCCGAAACACAAAATCTTGAAATTTGGCAAGAGACACTATGCTGCTCAAAGGCATTAAAAACTCAAACGCTACACAGCGAGAATCAAAGTAAAGTAGTACTACCAACAGCAATTGTCTCCATCGAACACAGAGGAGAACTGTTTAAACTTAGAGCCTTAATATATCAAGGATCACAACGATCCTTTATAATGTCTAAGGCACAAAATAAATTAACAAGGCAAGCAAAATTTGAAATTACGGAAATGGGCGGAAGAGTAGTACAAAACTCTAACAAAATATGCCCCATTACTCTAATTTCTTCCCAAACGGATAAGCGCATTCAAGCAAATGCTATTGTCTTACTTCCAAGCTATCAAATAAATAGCAAGCATTGGGATAAGATTTCACACCTGACTCTAGCAGATCCCAACTGCAACATCCCCGCTCAAATAGACCTTCTATTAGGTAGCGATTTTATATCGCAAATTATACCACAGGGTTTTGAAAAATTTCGAAAACACTACTGGCGCAGAATCCCATTTTCTGATGGGTCCTAAGTGGACTAGTTGCGGAACCAGGCACAACAATGCCAACTCAAGTTGAGGAAATCTCAAACGAGTACCTCAATTCACAATTAAGAAAGTTTTGGGAATTAGAAGACCTCCCCCCCATTTCAATTACAACACCAGAAGGTCAGTATTGTGAAGACTTTTACAAAGCCACAACTACTCGATCAGATAATGGTCGATATGTCGTACGACTACTACTAAGACAACAATTTCCAGACACACTCGCCTTAGGTCACTCTCGCACCTCTGCAATGCAGCAGTTTTTAAGTATGGAAAAAACCTACTTAGAAAAGGTAAGCTCAAACAAGATTATGTTGGTGTCTTAAAAGAATACCTCCATTTAGACCACATGAAGGAAGTAAGCCAATGTGAAAAAGTCATAAGAGGCAAATATTACTCTTTCTACTTGCCACATCATGCAGTAGTAAAGCCTGAAAAAAAAAACAACAAAAGTCGGAATTGTCTTCAATTCCTCAAGAACCACTAGCTCGGGGAATTCCCTAAATGACATTCTATTTACAGACCTACACTCCAACCAGATCTAATGCTCCTCATATTGAAGTTGCGTATATACAAATACGTATTCAATGGGGATGTAGAGAAAATGTATCGACAAATAGTCGTACATAAAGMTGATCAAGATTTTCAGCGAATTATTTTCCGAAAATCTGCCAATAGTCCACTATGCGACTTTAAATTAAAAACAGTAACCTTTGGTGTAAGCTGTGCTATATACTTAGCCATTCGTACACTCCACGAACTGGCAGAAGACACAGAGTCAGAATTTCCACAATCTTCCAATAGCATACGATACTTTGTCACAGGTAATAAATGCCCCCAATACCGCAGGTTTCCTTTAAAAAAGATTACAGCCAACCACCCAAATATTTTAAAAAATATTCCTAAAGATCATTTGTTGGATACTAAATTCCTTATATTTGAAAAGGAAAGTACAACAAAACCGTGGGCATGCATTGGAATGCAATACCTGACCAGTTTTCATATATTATAGAGTCAATATCCGCATTATCCGCCATCACAAAGATACAAATTTTATCCTCTTTTCGAACCCGCAGGATAACTTTCGTCAATTATGATACAAGCGCAAATCCTGATCCAAGAATAATGGCTAGACGGAACCGACTGGGAAGAACAAGTGAAGCCTCTTCGCCTAGAAAAATGGTCCCAATTTGCTATTAACCTAAAAGACATTTCATAGATACAAATTCCACGGTGACTAAACTATTCCCCCGAATACAAAGTGGAACTACACGGCTTCTGCAACGCCTCTGAAAAGGCATATTGTGCCACTATTTATGTGCGCACACGATATTGCAACCACAAGCCACCTCCCGGCGGCAAAAGCAAAAGTCGCACCTCTAACCACGATAAGTCTACCACGCCTTGAACTCTGTGGCGCTCTGCTACTAGCAAAGCTAGTTTCCATGGTGTGGACCCACTTGAGCATGGCAAAATACAAGTTATATCTATGGTCCGATTCCGAAAGAGTTCTAGCCTGGTTGGAAAACCCACCACATGCGTGGAAAACATATATTTCCAACAGAATGTCTCAAATACTTGACCTAGTAGGATCAGCCACTTGGCGACACGTAGCCAGTGCTGCCAATCCTGCTGATTTAGGTGCAAGAGGATGCAAACCTCTGCATCTCGCCATCTTCACCCTCTGGTGGAATGGTCCCAAATGGTTAGCAGAATCTCCCCGATTCTTGGAAACAATCACCCATGCGCAACATAATTGCCCCAGAAAGTCGACAAATCGACACTTATCATACAACCCTGGATGATACTGACAACCTTGAACGATTCTCATCGTTCCCCCGAGCGCTTAGAGTAGTCGCCTATATGCTCAGATTCATAGACCGACTCAAGCATAAAACTAAAGGAGCAACCTCTCCCCAATGCGACACTTTAACTCACCAAGACTTGCAAAATCCAAAAATCGCCCTTATACAACCAACCCAAGCGCACTACTTCAGCAGCGACATAYCATTATTAAGAGAACTGAAGCCGATTGATAAAGAGAGCTCACTCTTAGTATTAAATCCATTTCTAGACACAAAAGGTCTGCTTCGTGCGAATGGTCGGCTGGCAAATTCAAGCCTAACATATAATGAACGCCACCCTATAATCATACCTGAAAGATGTCCATTTGCCAGCTTATTCATCGCATATATCCACATACTAATGCTCCATGCCAAACATCGCCTCATGTAACATATGGTTCGCCAAGAATTGTATATACCCCGACTTAAGCACCAAATAAAGAAGTGCATTTTCATGTGCAAGATCTGCACTATGCATAAGCAGATTATGGCAGCACTTCCACCTGAACGCTGCAATTTCGCTCTGGTAAAACTTTTATCGGAGCTCAAAGAGCTACAGAAAAACAGTTTGTAGATTTCATGAAAGAAATCTCAACTGACATTGTCCAAAAATGCTCTCCGCAAGGTATCAATTAGCAGTTCATCMCCCCAAGCGCTCCTCATATGAGCGGTTTATGGGAATCAGCTCTAAAAAGCTTCAAAACTCATTTCAAGAAGCTAGCTGGCAACTATAATTCAATTATGAAGAATTCACAACATTGTTTACCAGAATTGAAGCCGTTCTCAACTCACGGCCTCTCTCATCTCTCTCGCAAGATCCCTCAGACTTCACAGCATTAACTCTCGGCCACTTTCTTAAAGGAACGCCCATCCTGGCCACACCTGAGCCAGGCGTGGAGACGCTTTCCTTATTAAACAGATGGGAATGAATTAAAATTCTCCATCATGAATTCAGTCGCCGATGGAAAGAAGATTATTTAAAGGACCTCCACAGAAGGTATCGGTAGAAACACCAGAAAAAGTGCCTCAGCTTGGAGATTGTGTTTTGATCAATGACGATTGTCGCCCCCCTACCGAATGGCGCCTTGGCCGCATAGAAAAGCTTTACTACAGCTCCGACGGCCTTATTCGCGTAGTGGATCTCCGCACGCAAACTGGAACACTAACCAGGCCAACCTAACAGGTTGCTATACTACGGCATATTTAAAGGGATGCCACCTCAGCAACGCCAGCAAGTTGCCCGGGCCCATSGCCTGAGTTGGCTGTCGCCTACTCATACAACACAAGAGTGTACGTCTGGCTATGTGTGCCAAATATGTATGCTTCCGCACCACACTATGCTGCACCGCGTCACCAGTCCCGAGACCGGGCGACACTCTGCCCCACGCAACCGCAGGGTCAAAAGACGTCGCAAACTCAGCAATCGCAAAGGCCAACAACCCGTCAGGACGACTCGCGTCCGCGACATCACCACAACGCGACACAACGGCACCGTACTAGGCCACAAACCCGCCATCCAACCGGTCTCAGCAACGTGGTAGCCACGCAACAACTCCAGCGGTTACTAGGCTAAATATTTGACTAGGGGGGCCGTCACCACATCTTATATGCAACATTGGTGACTCGTATTATTCACCACGGTCTCCCACACACACAATGACATCACGTACTTTCGCCGAACAAAGTTACAAAAGGACAGACAACATGAACAAAAAGTCTCTGGCGATTCGACATCCATCCGATCAACACGATTCCTTAGGCGAACGTTTTTTTACATTTTTTGCGAACCATATCGTTGATTTAAAAATATTTTTTACCTTTTGTGAAAATTGAAAATTTTACCTTTTTTACATTTTCCGCGAACTTCTTGCTAAAATTAAAACGTTTATATATCTATGTTTATAAATAAATTCCAACGTTTTCCTTTTCTTSCGTACCTCTTGTTGAATTGAAATAATTATATTTTATACCTTTGCGAAAAAATAAAAAATACATAAATTCCAAAATTGATAACCATTTGAGTTGAAGTACAAGGGTGAATGCGGAAAAGGTGATACATACAGCAAAACAGGTACAGATTTTGGGAAAATATTATTTCTCCGCTATGCCCAAAAAAATCACAAAATTATGCAAAGTTTGAAAATAAATATGATCGTCACCCAAATAATGCAAAAATGTGAGCTACACCCTTACCAGGATATCCAGGCCATACTATTCACATAGACATTTTCTCAACAGACAAACATAAAGTACTGACTTCTATTGACAAGTTTTCCAAATTAGTAAATTATAAAGAAAATAGACGGGAAAAGTACAGACAGTATAAAAAACCCTTAAGAGAAATAATATTTTACTTTGGAGTTCCGAAGGCTAAAGTTTTCGATAATGAAAATACATTTAATTCAACCAATAAAATTCATGTTAGAAAATGAATTCAGTGTGAAAATATTCACTGCACCACCCTATAAAAGTGAGGCCATTCAACAATATCAGAAATTATAGGATGGAGCCCTCTGCTAAAAATTTCGACGAATTAATGGAATGGTCTGTAAATGAATACAACCATTCTGTCCACTCTATTACGGAAAAAAAAAATCCGTTGACATATTCTTCGGTAAACCTAGCCCAAATGCCACTAATAGAGAAGAAACTATGAAGAAAATTCTAGAAAAGTCAAAAGAGAAACAGGAAAAGGACCTGCAATATCATAACAAACATAGAAGGGATTCTATTGACTATAGAACAGAAGACAAAATTTTTGTTAAACAGAATAAAAGTTTAGGAACAAAACTTTCAAAAAGGTACAATGAGGAAATAGTTAAGGAAACAGACATTCCACAGTAAAAACAGAATCAGGCAAATAGTCCACAAAGATCGTATAAGCAATAGTATTTTCTTTTAGATCACTAATTTCCGTAACCCTTCACATCCTTTGCTATGCTTGGGTTGAAGTATTCGATTACTCTCAATCCGAAACCGTTACCATCGAAAGTGGCATCTGGAAAGTGCAGTCTGGAACTTACAGCATCCTTCACTTCATCAACCTTACCGAATACTCCATAATTCTAGATGACATAAATACCCAGTTCAAAAAAAATATATATCCCACCTTCCCATCCCTTGCACCCATTCTTTGTAAAAGAAATTAAAATAACTAATATTACTATCAACAATATAACACCAATATGTAGAGCAAAGAGGTCATTAAATTTTATAGGATCAGCGTGGAAATGGATTGCGGGAAATACCGACCATGATGACCTTGTAGCGATCAATGGAAAATTCGAAGAAATCATAGAAAACAATACTCAACAGCTAGTAATTAATTGAAAACATTACCAGATCAATACATCTTACTAAAGCAAACTTAATAAACAGTTTCATAATATCGAATGAAGAGGCTCACAAGATAAATGACATATTTATTGAAGAGAACATTCCCTTTGATTCTTTAAAAGAATCATTAGACTTTCCAAATATTCATATCGCTAAGAAACAAAATTTACTAATTTATGTAATAAAAGTACCAAAAGCAATTAATGAAATCTTTAATGGCATTTTAATAAAACCAATAAGCAAAATTGGAACAATTTGAAAATAAAATTTTAAAACATTTTGAAATGTAACGAAAATTATTATGGAGTAAAAAGTGATTGTAAACAAATAAATAATGTAAAAATATGCAAACAAGACCAAGTTGAAGGTTTACAAAACGAAATTGTATTAAATTGTATTGTATTATTACAAATACTGAGCATGTAAGAAACATTGAAGAACTAAAAGGAGGATTAATTTTACTAAATAGCTTTCAAGGAAATTTAACTATAAGTAATAATGTAGCGAGGCATTTAAATAGATCATTTTTAGTCAAATTTTTTAATGAAACAACAAAAATTAACACTTTAAACTTTACTGCGTTAGAAGCTCGACCAATCGGGGACGATTGGAATTTCGGAGGGATGTCTGCATAATTAGGAGTCAACTTACAATTGTGACTCCTATTGCACTGTTAGCTTAATGAAATGCGCTACACGCGCATCCGCTCTCCCAATTATTAGGTAGTTGAGCGAAACACGCGCAAACCTAATTTTGATGACTAGGCATTTATAGGGCTCAGGCTTAGCTTCATAACAACCAACAATAGAATTCAGTTTTCAGTTTTGTAATAAAGCTCAACATAAGYACATAGTGCTGCCAAATAAAAACTCATTGTTTAATTTTTATGTTGTACATAATGTATGTACCTTACACGTGGAAGGTTTGATCCTAAAGTGGGAGAAAAAGACATCAATTGCCATTTCGCTAATACTTTTCCAGAATCCCGAATTTTTATGCACCTTTCTTCTAATGTGATATTTATCTTTATTGAATTTTTAATTATTTAAAATGCACACTCTTTTATATTTTAATTTAAATACTTTACGAAAAACTGGAATGTTGTTTGTGCGTTTACTTTCAGAGAAACAAAAACAAAAAAATTATAATTGCACTCTTGGCTTTATTTTAATATTTTTACGCTCGATGGATTTAAATTTATAAAACAGCTGTTTGAGAAAATAAACTTGTTGTAAAACGTTAAAATATACAATGCATAGTAAGACAATGTTATTTGACGTTTCAAACAGATGATGTATAAATAATGTAGTACGACCACATCAAAACTCTGCAGTAGTATGTTTTCGAAGTCAGCTCTTCTTATATAAATTAAACGATTTAAATTTAAAGTCTTTATTTATTACAGCCCACTGGCTGTTTGTTTGACGTKAGACCTAAAACTAAACTTTACAATGATTTCTTAGCCTACAACTAACCATCGGCGTCGCGCTGCGCTGCTACCGTTCTGCCACCGCTTTGCCTGTGCGAATTCTATTCTGCTGACATAGCGATTCGATGGAACATTTACAGTCGTTCACCGTGTGAACGCAGTTATGCCGACACAGCGGTTCACATGGAATATTTGGCAATCGACTGCGTAAACATAATTATGTTGCCTCAGCGGCTCGTGTAAGGTATCGGATTACATTAGTGTGAGCGACCTGAGTGAAGGTTGCGTCGACGGATGTATCGTCGACTAAATGGTCATCGTGAGAGTTAATTACACAATATCTCCTCCCCTTCTAGGTGGAGAGGGTCCTCGGTCCTCGTAGCTGCGTTTTTGATAGCCACTTCTACTGCTATGGTTATGGAAATTCTCCTCCTGGACATGGCCATACGCCGTAGTACGAAGGCGACCAGTCCCGCAACGAGGAGGACACCAATAGCTGTCACACTTACTATATGACCTTGCTCAACACTTCGTTGCAGATGTTTTATATGTTGAAGATTCTGTTGGTTTACAGGGTGGAGGTAAGGCGCACTCAATATCTCGTTGTGTTGAGTTAAGTTGATTGTGGAGGCCCATGGCGTTTCAGGCTTAAGAGTCGCCGTGGCGTTTTCATTGTAAAATATCGTGTCATTAATCTTTACACGATCCTTGAAGACAACTAGGTAGGTACCGTTTACTGTGATCGGAGCCTCGTTATTTTCTTCTATGGTAACCAGCTGATCGTTAACAATTACCAAACCATCACTTATTGGTGCGATCGGTGGGAGGTTATTAAATGTTGTGCTGCAGTTGGCAGTGTTGAGTGTGATAAGTTGTAAAGCGCATGACGTCGCTGATGATGCTAGGCAGAACGATGGTGTAGTCGTGGCACGTGGCTAAGGTAGATTCTTGTAGGTGCAGGATTTGATGACCGTGAGCTACTGGTAAAATAGTTATTTTCTTACATCTAAACATATCGATAGGGTATCTTATTAAAAAATATATTACATTATTATATTGTAAAATCTTAATCCTAGCTACAGCTATAACATCGGCTACAGTCAGGTTTGTGAAGTGCTCATTTCCTATTATGGAATTTACTTCATTACTGTCCAAAGGGATTGGGTTCAAAGTACCAACTTTTGCGAAAGTAATGRATGTAATTAGGTTATCTAGTTCAGTTATTATTGCTCTATTTCTGGCCATAAGTACGTCATAAAGATGACCTGTGTCTATTTTTCTTTGCTTCATATGTGTTTGAGGAAAGTGTTCTGTAGCGTTAATTGTCTCGTCTCTTAGAAATTCGTATAGTGTCAGGTTAGTAACGTGTTTGATGTGTCCGAAGTTCTCCCAGATTATAAGTTCCCCTTCAACAACCGGAATGTACCTTGCTTGGAGTAGTCTATTACCCGTCCCGTCGATGCCGATACTAATATGGCTATAACCAATTCTAACGTAATCCTAAAAGCATATAAATTTTTAAATCTAATAAATAATCTTGAAAGAATATTAAAATTTTTTGTCTATCTAATTTCAGCGAAGGTTGTCCTTATGGACCCTCCTCCTCTTATAAGCACCGTTGTGCCTAAGTCTCTTTCAACGTTTTCTTCGGTATAGAGAGGAGTCAATTTATTGCCTAGACTCCTATTGTTTCTGACCAGCACTTTGTCCCCCATCTGAAACTCTCTATCCTGTCTCTGTTTATTCTGGTTTATTAATTCCTTATCTTGAGCGTTTTTCAGGCGAGATGATATCTGTGTGTTGGCTTTTGCCGAACGAAAAATGATAGTGGGTTTCTCCCCAGTCACCGTATGAATAGAGTTATTATATTTTATTGTGGCTAGAAAGACTATTTCCTCGATATCATCCAGTTTTTGATCAAGTTTAAGGCATCGCGATATTTCCATCAGTGTGCTGTGGAATCGCTCTACCTGGGCGTTTGATATACTGTGTAATTCATTCGCATTCGCGATGTCGATGTCGAAATGGTTTTTTAGAATGGCCTTAATGCTGTGCGAATTTAGTGTATTTTCGTTGTCACAATAAATGATTTTCGTACTTGAAAACATGTTTAGTAACTGTAAAATCTGTGGCTTTACATCCACTATCGTTCTAGACCTAAGTGACTACACTATCGCAAACTTTGAAAATTTGTCGATGCAAGTCAGAAAGTACTTTAATCCGGTGGAAAATATATCAATGTGGAGGATTTCTCCACAATATTTTGGTATGGGTGTCCGAGCAATAAGTTGCTTTTTTGGGTGGCGGTCATATTTTGCTTGAGAGCACACACGGCAAACTGCATAGCCTCCTTTTTCATTTAAAAAAAAAATAGTCTTCTAGTATCTGCCTTATATTCTCTTGTGCCGCTCGATGCGCTCGATTATGTTCGGCCGCAATGATTTCTTGTTGTTCGTTTATATCTGTAATATCACTGACGAACTTCTCTGTATATTTAAATTTTACGGTTGGAAACAGTTTAACTAATTTATGCTGAACCTGTGCTAAAGTATGCAGATTGCTGTAAATTGCGTTAACCACGCCAACTTTCACAGCCTCCTGTAGGAGTTTCACCAAATCGTCCGTAGTTTGATATGAAATGAGGTGTCGTGTTTTTTTTTCCAAAAATTATGAAAGTTCTTCTCTGCGGCTCTACACCCTCTTCTATAAGGATCTGGTTGCGGAAGCAATTTACCGGCTTAACGGTTTTTTCGATTGTATTGGTTGACGACTCTTCACTGTGAATTGTTTTAACACTTGCACTATCTAGGGCATTTATGTGCTGCCTAGATAGTGCGTCTGCAACCACATTTTCTTTATCCGGTTTGTAGATGAGCTTCGCCTTGTACTCATCAATGAAAGTTTTCCATCTCTTAATTTTTGAGTTCGGATTTCTGTCGGAAACCGCAAACGTTAGTGGCTGGTGGTCTGTAAACACTCTAAGGTTGGGAACTCCGTAAAGGTAGTTTCTGAGCGTTTTTAATGCCTATACAATGGATAGTAATTCCCGTTCATTGGTCGCGTAATGCTCCTCGCTACTGGACAAGGTGCGAGAAATCATGGTAATAGGTTGGCCCTCCTGCGAAAGGACGGCACCTATGGCRTGTTAGGATGCATCCGTAGTCAAATCGAATGATTTACTAAAATCCGGATAAGTTAATGTTACGTCCTCAGATGCTAAAATTTGCTTTAATATATTGAAGGCCTTTTCCTGTTCGTCAGTTAAATCTATTTTGATTTTTTTTGATTGTGACACAGTATCTCGACCGTATTCACCCCTCATAATATTCGACAGGGGTTTTGCTATCTTGGCGAAATCTCTTATAAAACAGCGGTAATACCAAAAATGATCTCAGCCCTCTTAAAGTGCTGGGCTGAGGGAAATTTGGAATTGTGTCGACCTTATTAGGACACGTTTTAATTCCTCCTTGCGAAACCAAAAATCCTAAGTATTCAACTTCGCTTKTAAAAAATTTGGATTTTTCTGTCGAAACTCTCATATTGGCTTCGAATAAACTTCTTAATATTGCTTCAACATCTTTCAAGTGTTGTTGTTCATCGTTCGAGAATATAATGACATCGTCCACGTACACGAAACAGCTTTTTCCTATGTGTTTTCTCAACACGTCGTCTATAGCCCTCTGAAAAATACCGGGAACATTCTTCAGGCCGAAAGGCAGCCCGCAGAATTCATACTATCAGATTGAACAATATTCCTGTAATATCGGGGATCGGGTACTTGTCACTGATAGTTTTCTCGTTCAGTTTACGAAAATCTATAACTAATAGCAAATACCCCATTTCCAACGCCAATTACTTTGACGAACGCCTTTTCTAAATGCTTAGGAAATGACTTGACCTGTAGTTGTAAATGACTTATGTCCTGGCTATTGATGAATAAAATAACCTCCTTGCCAAAGTCATGTTYAATCGTGTTTGTCCTTAAGTTTATATTCGCGTGTACCCTGTTCAATAAATCCAGACCAATCACGCCATCGAACGATGTCAGATTGGGTAATATAAAAAATTCTGTTACTACTCCGAAAATTTTCACTTGGCATTTTTGATTGATAGGGGTAACTCCGTGAATTAATTTGACTGAAAATGGATTCTGGRCCGATTGTATTCCTTTTAACTCCGGTAGGGGTTTGATATAACTCTTTGATGCCCCAGTATCGACAAGGAGTTTGACTTCCTTCCCCCTTATTATCCTTGAAATCCAGGGAAGGAGGGACTTTGCTCTTAAAAATTGAGCTCATCATTTTCAATGTTATCAGCAGCTTGTTCTGCTTCTTTATCGTATGTTGCTTCGTTAAGTAAATCAACTTCGTCATTTAGATGATTTACTCGTTGTAACTTAGGTACGGTGTATCGTCCCGAAATCGCTGTACGTTTCTGCAAATTTCCCTGCGACCTGCTACTTTGATTCTGGGTAGGACTATTAGATAAGCGTTTATATTGGGATATGGAAGAATCTACTTCCATAAGCTCGACGCGCCTTTGACCCGAATAGTTATTATTGGTATAAGATCTCAAATTACTAACCGAATTCTGTGTGTGACTGGCCTGCCTGGTTTGCTTAGCGACTGAATAATGTGGATTTTTATGACCCGCACTGGACTCAGAGTTAAAAGTCTTTTGATTACTGGAGTTCTGAGTAGTGCCAGTTTTTTTGGTGTATCTATTCGCTAAATTCGTCGCAAAAGCGTAGCGTTCGTTATTAGCGTCTACCTCCAAGGCAGATGGGAGATCTGATGGTCTCGACGCGAACAGGATGTCGCATAGAGGCCTCCTTAAACCTGATATGAATACCCTGAGCGCATCGGCTCTATACTTTTCATTTATGGTGTCCGCCACACCGCATTCTTAGGAAATAATAGTTTTGTTTGCTAACAGAGTTAGCTTCTTTTCTACCTCATCGTAGAATTCTAAGCACGACATTGAAACTTGCTCAGTGTGGATAGCTCTTGCTCGATGAGATATATGGGTCGCTTGTCTGCGTAGGTAAAGTCGAGGCGGGAGATTATTGCATTAAAATTCAGTACCGTGTTGAAGGACGAAAGTACGGCGTCGGCTGCACCTCGTAAATTATTTCTAAGAATAGTAACCGCTTGGTAGTGACGTTCGCTGCCATCATATCTTTTAAATAACTCGTATGCATTGTGTGCAGCTTCACGCCAGGACACATATGTAGGTGCCCAGGTGACCCAAAAAATCTGGAAGAGATTTTATTGCATCAAGTGTAATTTCGCAAGATATTGCAGGTACGATAGCCACCTTTGTGAATTTTTCAATTTTTAGCTTCGTCAGGGCAATCTGGTTCTGAATCGCAACTATTTTCTTATCGAATTTTAGTTTTTGGGCAGCTAATGCCCTGCCCACCTCTGTTCTAACCAACTCACCTACTTATTCAGCGTTCATGATTTGTTCTTCTGTATTCTCCAAATTAAGTTTTCTGAGCAAGTCCTCTAACTCCCTATTCATCTACTTCCCGTAAAAATTTGTAATTCAATTTCACTTTCTTTTATTAAAAGTTATTCATTCATTCACAATTCGCAAAAGTTGTATTCTCACCTTCTTATTTCACTTTTTTTTTTAAATTAGAATGAGATAAGCACTTCACTCACCTTTCCATCCTTAAAATATCCTTATAATATTGCGGGATTCCAGCTGTTTCACGTTCTAGTCTATCAGATAGTAATGCCGAAGAATTCCCAGGATTATCGCTCGTGATTTCGCTCCATCCGCTGCCCAAGAGTAATTCAGGTTAGATAACGCTGCCCAAGGAAAATTCGTTCCTTGGTGACTTAAATCCTCCTCGTTAAGGCTGGAGTGTCCTTTACTGCGTTAYACTACTGTTTGTTTGTAAACTTTCGACTTAATTTTCGCGAGCCCCATGTTGGGCGCCAATTAAACGATTTAAATTTAAAGTCTTTATTTATTACAGCTCACTGGTTGTTTGTTTGACGTGAATCCTAAAACTAAACTTTACAATGATTTCTTAGCCTACAACTAACCATCGGCGTCAAGCTGCGCTGCTACCGTTCTGCCACCGCTTTGCCTATGCGAATTCTATTCTGCTGACATAGCGATTCGATGGTCAGTCAGTTATGCCGACACAGCGGTTCACAGGGAATATTTGTCAGTCGACTGCGTAAACGTAATTATGTTGCCTCAGCGGCTCATGTAAGGTATCGGATTACATTATCGTCGACTAAATGGTCATCGTGAGAGTTAATTCACGATAATTTATACAATAGGGGGATTCTCTTGCTCTTGCAAGATTACACGATGATACAAAACTCAAAAATCCTACACCAAAATATGCAGGGGCAAAAGAGCACGCATTATGGAAGCTAGTGATATATGAACGGCTGATTCGGTCAATTTGTTGAGAATGACTATTGTGAATTGGAGCACCTTCTGCTTTAATTCTTAACTGTAACAAATCTTTATAATTTATGTAGAAATTATTAAATCTATTAAAAACTTACCTTTCTCAAAAATTTTACGGAGAAATACGACATTATGTAAAATGACAGGTAACTGTCCTAAAGTTTCACCTTTTAAGCTACTACATATCCATATCAAACTTTTTGATTTGAAATGGAAAATTCTGTTGTAACAGTGGTAAAATTATCATACATAAATTTTTATTGTGTAGGAATAAGACGTACATATTCTGAATGAATCTGTAAAAAAATGCCGAGATTGCMTCTGCCAATTGCTAATTTTCTGTAAATTTTAATATTTTATTAAGATTTATAACATTGAAATCTTTCAAAAAACAACAAATAAGAGTTTATAGTGAAGAAGGAATTATTACGTATGGTTATGTCAAAATTTATTTGTAATGAAGTAATTTTATATCTTCTTCTTTTTCTTAATTGGCGCAGACACCGCTTACGCGATTATAGCCGAGTAACAACAGCGGCCAGTCGCTTCTTCTTTTCGCTACGTGGCGCCAATTGGATATTCCAAGCGTAACCAGGTCCTTCTTCCCTTGGTCCTTCCAACGGAGTGGAGGTCTTCCTCATCCTCTGCTTCCCCCGGCGGGTACTGCGTCGAATACTTTCAGAGCTCGAGTGTTTTCGTCCATCCGGACAACATGACCTAGCCAGCGTAGCCGCTGTCTTTTTATTCGCTGAACTATGTCAATGTCGTCATATGTCTCGTACAGCTCATCGTTCCATCGAAGGCGATATTCGCCGTGGCTAACGCGCAAGGGACCATAAATCTTTCGCAGAACTTTTCTCTCGAAAACTCGAAACGTCGACGTCGTTGTCACAACTGTCAGTCCGAAGTAGCACCTGTGGACAAGAATTATCCTACGTTGAATTTCCAGGCTGACATTGTTTGTGGTGTTTACGCTGGTTCCAAGATAGACGAAAATATCTACAACCCCAAAGCTATGACTGTCAACAGGGACGTGAGTGCCAAGTCGCGAGTGCGACGACTGCTTGTTTGATGACAGGAGATATTTCGTCTTGCCCTGGTCACTGCCACACCCAATTGTGTTGCGTCCTTGTCCAGTCTTGGGAAAGCCGAACTAACGACGCGGGTGTTGAGGCCGATGATATCAATATCATCAATGCATCTGTTGTGATTGCAGCTTTTCGACGTCGAAACTTTCTTGTGTTTGATGGCGTGCGTTTTTTGTTGCACAGAGGAGGGTGCGAATCTTGGCTGCAACAAGGTAGTGGTCCGAGTCGATGTTAGGACCTCGGAGCGCAAGCACATCTAAACCACTGGAGACGTGTCTTCCATCTATCACAACATGATCGATCTGGTTGGTGGGTTTTCGATCAGGAGACAGCCGGGTAACTTGATGTATCTTCTTATGCTGGAATCTAGTACTACAGATAACCATATTTCAAGCCCCGGCGAAGTCGATCAKCCTCAACCCATTTGGGGATGTTTCCTCATGGAGGCTGAATTTACCGACCGTAGTGCCAAAGATACCTTCTTTTAACTCCCTGGGGAAAGCACGGTGCTCGTTCGTTCCGTAGTTGTGGTTGGCCGTGGGGAAACGGCCGGCGCAAGTTATTCCACAAATGTTAAATAAAAAACAAAAGGTTTCTTATAATAAATATATTTAAGTATAATAAATTGGAAACACACTTACCACGTCTGAATCGGTGAGCGGTCGCAAAAGAAGAGAGCGCGCGCAACTTCTTTAAGTTAGAGTTTAGTTGCGTGCGAATTAAACTTCGAAAAGGGAAAAAAAAAGATTGTTCTGCCGATACAGACGTGGCAAAGAAAATTGGGCGGGGGCGGCGGCAACATTCTCCCCGCCTTGCAGTATTACTGCAAATGCARTTTACAATGAATTACTTAAAACTAACTTAACTAACTGGCTCCTGCACTTCCTCTTCCACATCTTCTTTGCAGACGGGGTGGCCGAGTAGACGAATCGAGTCTGGCTCGGTCCGGGAAATGCCGCTGAGATGAATCAAATCTCAGTCGGTCATTGCCATGCCGCCAATTTGCATAGAAGTCACCAGGTCGGCGAGACGACTCGAGTCTAACTCGATCCTGGGTAGGTAGTGAATGTTAGAGGCGTTGGCAGCCAGTGCACTTTATTGTGCCGATACTATACGACACCGGATACTCTATACTATATCCCAGTGTCGTATTTTGGGCGATGAGTTGGCCCATTGCCGCTGATTATAACCCGCGCAACATGAGCCGGGAATAAACGTCCGTAGTGTTGCTCGCCTATCCTTGATGATACGGCATTCACTTGCTTGACGACGAACGTCTCGTTTTGTTGTTGTTGTAACGGCAGAATTCTGCCGAGTTGACAGTCCTTGGCCGGATAAAAATCCGGGTCCATTCCGGTTTTCGTAGACCCGACTGCCGTGGGAACGGACGTCTCGTCCACGCCTTCGCTTCGGGTAGGGTGGCCGATGAGACGAATCGAGTCTGATTCTRTCCGGACAATGTCGCTGAGACGAATCGAGTCTCAGTCGATCGTTGCCATRCCGCCAATCCGAAAGGAAGTTACCAGCACGCCGAAGTCGGCGAGACGACTCGAGTCTGGCTCGATCTTGGGCATCGTTGTTCAGAGCTTTGCATGTTACTGTCAAGCACTGAGGTGGGCTGATTGTTGACAATGGTGTTGGTCGAACTGCTGCTGTTGTTGCTGTCGTTAACCACTACGGCCAATGTGGAATGATGTGAGGGTCTTGATGTCGGTGTTATTGGCTGTTGTGGTGGCTGCTGCAGCTGGTGTTGCTGGATTTGCAGCGATTGATGCTGAAGTTGCTGTTGTTGCGCTGTTACCGTTGGGCTTGACGCCATGGGTGACGAAATGTGCGCTGGAGACATAGACGGCTGCGTTATCGGTAGCTGTGCTTCACGCTGCGTTGACTACTACTGCTGTTGCTGTTGTTGTTGTTGATGCTGTTGTGGTAATGGCTGTTGCTGCGGTTGTTACTGCGTCTGAGGTTGCGACTGTGACTGAATCGCTGTCAGCGTCTGTGTTAGGATCTGGGTGGGCGTTGATGTCGGCGGTGGCTGTGACTCCAATTGTGAAATCTG
The DNA here is from genome assembly GCF_001853355.1 of Bactrocera latifrons. Taxonomy (NCBI): domain Eukaryota; kingdom Metazoa; phylum Arthropoda; class Insecta; order Diptera; family Tephritidae; genus Bactrocera; species Bactrocera latifrons. Next base: position 137,876 of record NW_017536975.1, on the reverse strand, counting down.
TTGTTCTTGTAGTCTTGACTGGAGATTAGCTGGAGCATCTTGTGTCGCCGTTAACATTGCAGCAAACAGATCGCCTAGCAACTGGTGGTTGTGTTGATATGGTTGATGCATTTTTTGTTGGGGCGTTGTTGGAAGATGCGGTGATAATTGTGGGTGATGTCAATTCATGATGTTTCATGTTTCCATTTATCTTCGTTTCTTCGGAGGAAACGGAACCTGTTAAAATCCAACCGAACAATATACGTTGTGCAATGAGGGATCGGAAGATTTTCGATTTTACCCCATTTAGCATGATTATTGGGTAAAGATCCGCTCCGATCAACAAGTCAACCTTTTGACTCGTAAAGCAGTTATTGTGATCCGCTAAGGGGATATTGGGTAATCTTTTTACCATTGAACAGTTAATTGATCTGGATGGAAGCAGTCCAGTTAATTTTGGTAGCGCTTCCGCTTCTAGTTTTAAACTTTTGTTACAGGGCGAGCCAAGTGTGATCGAGCATACCGATTCGTACCGATTGACTCGTTTTGACACGGTATTATTCAATCCTGAAACTCCCTCGCTGACCTTTCTGCTTGACAGTTTTAAGCGTTCCTGCAGACTGTTGCTTACGAAAGTTCCTTCAGATCCCGAATCAATCAGAGTTCTGACAGTGAAGGTGCTCTCTTTGTGACATATGGTCACCATGGCTGTACCTAAGAGCATGCTTCGACTTCGACTAGTAGGGAAATTTGATACATTGGCCTTAATAGAGGCCGTATGAGATTTAGTGCAACTCTCAGTAGTGTCTGCAGCTAATTCCTCACTCACTCGGTGAATCATAGAGTGATATCTCTATTTACATTTGGAACAATTAACTTTTACAATTTTTAACTTCATGTGAGTCCTGATAAACAGTTTAGGCAGACGTGGAGTTTTCTGACAGCATTAGGCTGCATCTCTATGAATCTTTGACAAGTTTTCAAAATGTGCGATTGAGATGAGTTTACATTTAATATATTTTTTTGTTTTGGCGTGATGGCAATAGGTTGAGTACTCAACTCGCTTTTGAGGTTTGATACTCTCTAAAGCGTTTTAACACGTTTGGTTAGGAACTTGTCTAACCCAACCCATTTTGGGATCTCTGAATCCGAATCCAGAGATTGTTACCAAAGCGAGAGTGTATAGTCCGGTAGTCGGATAGAACACAAATACGTAAATATGGCATCCCAGCTATCTATATTGAAGCCATGTATTTGTAAAGCTGAAATGCAGCTATTATCTCCCGCTGTAAATTTCTGAGTTCGGTCTCAGATTCTATTGAAATATGCGGGAGATTGAACAATAAATTTAATTGTGTGTTGACAAGCACTCGCTTGTCTTCATACCTACACAACAAATTATTCCAAGCCAATGCGAATMCGTTATTCCTCAGAGGCGCTTTCGAAACGATAGCTTTCGCCTCACCTCGCGTTTTTTGAATCCCTAAATGAGAGCCAATGTAAAACATCGTCATGAAATATTTCGGTATCACATGGCGGTAAGTTGATGGAGTACCTCATGGGCTCTACCGTTTGTTGTAACCGTTCAGGTTGAATTTGAAGTTGGGCTTTGGTTGAACGCCGTGAGGTTGTGCATGTACTCGCCCATCACGGCCGCGCAACACACATAAGTGTGGTAATAGCTTGAATATTTAAGCTTAATGTTGTCAATTGAGCTTGTGTCGGAAGGATCCACCTTTGGCAAACACAACTTGTATTTTTACTTTACCTCTGCCCACAGAGATTTTAGTTYAGTTTGTTGTACTTCAAGGGAGTAGGCACTTTGGTTGTTTGCTGTTGGTGTAAAAGACTCCTCAAACTCCAGTAGAGCGTCTGCAGCTGCGATAATGCTCTGATAGATGTCATTATGTTTGAAAATTGAACYGGAACTGCAAAAATTTTGCACAAAATCGGACCTAAAACTTTGAAATTAAAATTAAAAATATTTGCAAAAAGTTCAAAAGCTACAGAAGTACTCACGGACAAACTACGAATTAGTAGTGCGTCGTTCCTTAGTGAACGTGAATTTTCGAAAGAACAAAAAAATTAATAAATTCAGTGAAGTATTTTCTTAAAATATTTTCTCAAATTTAATTTTAATGTGCTTGCTGGGTAATCGACCCAATGCACTTGCAGGCCTAGTCTTCGATTATGTACACAAACAAAATGGATGTGTGCTCAATTGCTTTATTTAAATGCAAATACAAATAAAAATTCACAATAACTTATTTGATTTATATCCACTTTTCACTTTTGTTCACTGGGTTACTTTCGAACTATTTCGATTTCACCACTATACTCTTTTGTTTGTTGGGATGGCTGCTCTCCCTTTGCTACTTTGCCCGTGCTGCTTTGCCGTGCTGCTTGGCTTTGCTGCTCTCCTTAGCTGTTTGGCTTTCTTGCCGTCGCTTACTTCACTGTTCCTTGTATTTTTTTTTTTTGTTTACACCATCGAAACTTCAGCTGTGTTATTGCTGCTTGCCTTTATTGCTTTTCGAGGAATATATGGAAAGGCAGAGTTGAGCGACTATACTCAAATTAATCACAAGAAAGCACAAACCGGGAGAGATTGTGGACGCTCCAGACGAGATTTGTGCGTCCAAGAAATTTATAATTTTTTTTCGAATAACAGTGTGTGTGGTTATTTGCAAAGTGAAATACTCAGTRCATTTGCCAGGTGTATTTATTGTTGTACTTAAATTAAGTACAATACTACCTGCAGTCTTGTGCGAGGATTTTGTGGGTAGAGTGCTAAAAATAAGTTTTGGTCTCCACTTCACACAGCACAATGGGTTTTGTATAGAACTTATGCACAAATTAACCAATCTATTGCCTTAAAGCTTGCAGAGCACAAATCCAAAATATGTCTGGTTGTAACTTGCGAGTTGCTAAATCGGGCAAATTATGCACTTTCACTTTAAATAAAAATCAACTTGTTACCGGTTATCCGGCTCGAGGGACCAATGATAATTCGAATGGTGGAGCACGGTGCTCGCTCGTTCCGTAGATGTGGTTGGCGTTGGGAAACGATCGGCGCAAATGATTCCCCAAAATGTTAAATAAAAAACCAAAAAGTTTCATATAATAAATATATTAATTATAAAAATTTGGGACAACACTTACCACATCTATATAGCAGGGCTGTCGCAAAAGAAGAGAGTGCGCAACTTTTTTAGTTATTGTTTAGTTGCGCGCGAATTTAAACTTCGAAAAAGAGGAAAAGAAAAGATTGCTCTGCCGATACAGACGTGGCAAAAGATATTAGGCGGGGGCGGCGTCAACAGTGCGTGTTTCTATTTCTAGCTTTTATATCCACTAACATTTCACTAATTCGTTTCTACCCGTATATCACCCTAGTCGTTCCAATAACCCTAGTCGTTTCAACACCGGGATTTACCAAGATAATATAAATTCGGAAAGATTTTACATTACTTATTTTTTGGAATTTTGGTTGTTTGCAACCATTTTCTTATTGTGTGAATAAGTGAAGTGATAGTAAATATAAAAGTTAACAAGTAAGGAAGGGCAAAGTTCGGGTGTCACCCAACATTTTATACTCTCGCATGATAAAGTGATAACCGAGATTTCAGGCGTGGTTGTGAACCGATTTCACCCATATTTGGTACATATTGGTTATGTGAACAAAACTATAATACTCTCTTTAGCAACTTTGTTGCGAGGGTATAAAAACAAAACTGTAAAATTAATTATAAATCGGAAAAACACGCGTTTTAAATACTCGAATTTTTGAACGCAATAAAACCATTACTCAGCGGCAATTATTACATATTTTTTCTTGATCTGGAGGACCTCCTTTTTCCGTACATACTCATTTTAGCCTATTCTAAATCCCAGCCTATTAATTTGCACTCGAATACTATAAATTAGAGAAAGGTTTATGTAATATATTTCTTAATCAGTAGAACCTCCTCAATTCATTCATCTATGTTATCAAATCGCGGCGCTAAAGAAATATGTGCAATTAATATAATAAATAATATGTTTAAATTTTAAGTATATGATCAATAATGGTGCATGACAATGCACAAATGTGTGTAATGAAATATAAAATAAACAATGTAGGGCAATTCATAATCTGGTGCAAATGGTCTTGCAYCTTTGCATTTGCAAATTATCGAGGATATTTTTGGTTGTACACTAACAGAATGAATAGCCATGCACCTGCTATACCCTTGTTTGTAAATTATCAGCTGCTATCAAAAATAAAAACATTGTAAACAAAGAGAAGAAATTGAGAAAACCGGTTTGTTTTGGCTAAAACGCGAAAAGCCAAATAAAAAGTGGCCTTTGGTTTGGCCAGAGGACCCGTATCATCCTGCTTTGAAAATTGTCATCGAAATCATAGCTAACTTTGCTCATAATAATACATAAGACCCTTGTTTTCGGTTCAACTTTGCGAAAGCTAATTTTAAGAAGATTAATTACGAACTTTTTAAAGTAACTTGGCCAGGTTACAGCGGCAATATTGCATTTAGTTATTTCCACTTTAATAAAACTATTTTAAACTTATTTGAAAAATATGTTAAGAAGTGTGTTGTAACTCAAAAAATTAGTTCTAATTTTTGGTTTTCGAAAGAATTATGTAAATTAAAAAATAGAAAATCTCGTGCTCTTAAACTTTTTAAAAACACTGGTTTTGTTGCTGATTATTCAAAATATTCTAAATTGCGTTGACAATTTCCTGAACTTAACAAAATATGTTATAATAATTATATAAATAAAGTAAAAAATAATATTATATGTAATCCAAAGTTGTTCTATGGTTTCGTCAACTCCAAAAGCAGGATTTCTAATTAAATATGTTAGAACAATCATACAATTAGTGCCCAGATATGATTCCCTCATACTTTCTTAACAAATGTGCCAAAAATATATGCCAAACCCTAATAAAACTATTTAATTCATCTCTTATTCATACAATAACTAATTTGCTTGAATATGTATCACATGTATCAACGGGCTTTAGGGAGAATAAGAATACTGATGTTTTATACAAAGTTTTTAGTAAAGCTTTTTGCGGATAAAGTATCCCATTCAAATCTTTTGAATAAACTTGATCTTCTCGGTTTTCAAGCAATATTTCTAAAATGGGTTGCTTCTTATCTTAGTAATAGAATTCAACAAGTCTTATTTAACGATACTTTTTCTGACATAATCAATGTTCCTTCAGGCGTCCCTCGAGGTAACCATCTTGGTCCAATTCTGTTGGTGTTATTTATTAATGACATATCATACAAAAGTTTTATTATATAATCTGAGAGTAACTATTACTATCACTAGTTTGGGGTCCAACTCAATTTTAATCTTCACCCATCTTCTACGGTATTTAAAGCTAAAGACACTCTTAGTTAGGTTAAACGTTGTTCTAAAGAATTTAGAGATCCGCTTACCACGAAAATTCTTTTTATATCTCTGGTGTAGCCTATATTTGAGTATGCATCTGTGGTTTGGAAACCCAGTTACTAAGTCCATTCGGATAAGTTAGAGTCCGTTGAAAAAAAATTTTACTTTTTGCCTTAAATCATTTGCATTGGGATCCCAGTTTAAATCTCCCCCTTACACTAATCGTTTAAAACTTATAAATCTCCCGACACTCGCTAGTCGTAGGAAGATGCTTGGTATAATATTTCTTATTAAACTCATGAATGGGTCAGTCTGTAGCCCATCTCTCTGATATTGATTTTAACGTTCCCGCTCGCTCTACCATGCAGTTGAGACTCTTACTTTTAAAACTTTCTAGAACAAATTTTGAGTTAAACGAACCGTATATGTCATGATTTCAATTCTCATTCCAGCACATTTGATCTAACAGACTCACTCTTTACCATTAAAAAATTATTTTATCTACTCTTAACAAGTAACATTTAAAAATTATAAACTTTAATTTAATTCTTAATTTTGGCTGTTGAAATTTTTGTTTCTGTAGCTGAGCACCTTAAGATCGGAACGCTAAAACTCTACTGCCTTTTATGACTCGGCTAATTCCGCTAGTTCGCGGATTGCGTCCTTCGCGTCGGTTGGGCGGGAGGAGGATAATCGTTCGGAATTATTATAAAAAATTCCAGAGTACACTGGATTTGAACAAGGGGTGAAACAAACCGGTACTCCAATTTTATTTATCTGTATTACTTTCATTCGCATCAACACATATCAATAAAAAAATAATAACTTACAGAAAAAAATGGAAACATTTATATAATATAATGCTATGTATCATTTAATTAGATTTATCTTTGAAACACAATTAAACTATACTCTTTAATTTAATTTTTTTTTTATAACACCTAATATATTTATTTTTATTATATTTTTTTTAGATGACAAGTCGAAACACCGGAATAAGTATAACAACAAAACTCATTATATTTAAGTGTATATTGCTTAGTGTTTATATATTTATTATTATATAATAATCTTTCGAGTAAAGAGAAAACGGTATTTGAAGCTGCGGTGGCCAAATTCCGTAAACTTAACGATGTTTCTCAAGAAATTTGGAAATATGTCAAGTAGTAACAAGAGAGTAGATTTCAGTATTTTTTACGGCATGGCTGATAATAGCAACGAGGCTGTCCATGTAATTGTTGAGTGCGAAGTTGAAGATGATAGTGATTCTGAAGTTCATTATCTTTTTGAATGTACAGACTCAAAATAAAAAATTAGAACGTAATGCACGGGCAATTTTAGGAATAGTGTAACTCATATCACTCTGTCGGGCTTACTGGTGAGTTGGATAAAAATATGTGTAAATGGCTTACCCTTGTCTGCAAAAACTCTCCTAAGTACAAAAAAAGATAAAGTAGAAATAGTTGACATACCAGAAGGAGAGTTTTTGTATATGGACTTTCAAAACTATTTTCAATTAGAAGATCTGAAATTTTAGAAATTTGACAAAGTCGTCTAAAAGTTATGTGTGGCTGAAAACAGGATCAATTGTCAATTTTCCAAAAATCTGTTCGTTTTTAATTACTTGTTTCCACGGAAAATGTAAACCTGGTAATCCAGACGATTTTCTCCGAAAATTTTGTGATGAGATAGTATATTTACAAATACATGAACTGAGAGTAGGACTAAACAGGTAATAAAAGATATAAATGTTCGACCTTTCACGTATGATTCACCTTTTCGTGCCTTCGTTACAGGTATTTTGTCTCATACGGGGAACATTGTTGTACTCTAGCCAATATGTAAAAGTAGAGTTAGTTTAGGAACAGACGAATGTATAGTATAGCTCGCACTGACAAAATGTTTAAAAACAGACGAATCTGCAAATTTGGCATGCTTTCGCAGTTTCCTTTAGAACCCATGCACTTGCTATACTTGTATTTAGGAGTAATGACAAAGTTACTGAAATTACTTATTTCAAAAAAAAAAATAATAATATATACCTGTAATGAGTGAAAAGCTACGTATTCTGGCAAAATTTGTACAGAATTATGAGAGATTTCAATGAAATAAGTAATTATAAATCTACTTAATTCCGACACTTTTTGTTGATATAGTTGAATATTTGTTTTGTGAGGTTACGTTGACGAACATTTTTATTACCATTTCCTCTCGTTACATGCTGGTATTCGACTTGTGAGAGTACATCTAATATTGGAATAAATATTGCACAAGAAATTGTAAATGATTTTAAAAATTATTTTCACAACTATACGGAAAGCCTTTAATTAGCTTTAATGTTCATGAGTGTCTTACTTAAAGTGATTGTGTTCGGCGGTATGGTGCGTTAGATAATTAGAAAATTAAATAAAATTTTCCAGCCTACTAAAAATAGATAGTTAGACCAAATTTCGTAGATTCCAGTAAAATTTCAAAATTGTGTTCTTTTGTAAGAAAAAGACAGCTTTTGCTTCGATTTCGAAAATAGCACTCTTATAGATGATGGAATTTTTTTTTATTTAGGTCTGCATCTCGAATTATTTTTTCCAAACGAACGAAGAGGCTGACACATAGATCCTCTTTTCAAGCGTCTTTTGCAAGATTTGGCGCATGGTAAATATGGTCGGTTGTTGAATTGCCAGGTCTAAAGCCACACTGATAAGGATTTGTGTAGGGTGGGCTTTAAGCTATCACACAAAACGCTCGAGGGGATCTTACATGCAATGTTGAGGAGACTTGTCCCACGATAGTTGGCGCAGATTGTGGGGTCACCCTTTTTGTGGATTGGGCATGCTTTCGTCCGACCATATATTACAAAAAAACTGATGCATGCACCTTGTCAGTTCTTCGCTGTGGCATTCTAATAGCTCGGCGGGTGATCCATCGATCCCCGCGGCTTTGTTGTCTGCAGACGAGTAAATTGCAACTGTATGGGAAGGAATTGCAACTGTATAAGGAACTAGAAATGCCGATTTTCTGACGAGCGCTCTCAGAGATCAGGAGTACAAGTTGGGTAGAAACCCGTTCGGCAGTCTGTTGTGATTGCAGCTTCTCCACACACAGAGGCGAAAGCGTATTTTGGCTGCAACAAGATAGTGGCCAAGTCTATGTTAGCACGTCGGTACGTACGCAGAACTAAAACACTGGAGACGTGACTTCCATCTATCACAACATGATCGATCTGGTTGATTGCTTTTCGACATGGAAACTGCGAAATATTGTAAGTTTGTATGTGGAATATTCAGATATACTTTATATAATTTATTTATTAAGATCGTTAATAAAATTGAACGGCTTCAATTCTGGTTAACAATGTTGTGAATTCTTCATAATTGAATTTATAGTTGCCAGTCAGCTTCTTGAAATGCGTTTTGAAGCTTTTTACAGCTGATTTCTACGTRGTGGTGAGGGACAGAGCGAAATTGCAGCGTTCAGGTGGAAGTGCTGCCATAATCTGGGTTCGCAATTTCTGATTATGCATAGTGCAGATCTTGAACATGAAAATTCACTTCTTTATTTGGGGCTTAAGTCGGGGTATATACAACTCTTGACGAACCATATGTTGCCTGAGGCGATGTTCGGCATGGAGCATATGGATATTTATGATGAATTAAGTGGCAAATGGATACCTCTCAGGTATAATTATAGTGTGTCGTTCATTATATGTTAGGCTTGAATTTGCAAGCCTACCGTTCGCACGAAGCATGTCTGGAAATGGATTCAATACTAATAGTGAGCTCTTTTTATCAATCGGCTTCAGTTCTCTTAATAATGATATGTCGCGGCTGAAGTAGCGCGTTTGGGTTGATGCGATGAGGGCGATTTTTACCTTTTGCAAGTCTTGGTGCATCAAAGTATCGCACTGGAGGTAGGTTGCACCTTTAATTTTATGCTTGAGTCGCTCTATGAATCTGAGCATATAGGCGATTACTCTGAACGCTCGGGGGAAGGATGAGAATAGTTCAAGGATGTCATTAACATTCAGGGTTGTATGATAAGTGTCGATTTTTCGTCTTTCTATTGCAATTATGTTGCGCATAGTCGATTGTGGCAAAAAATCTGGCCCCCAATGGTTAACAGAATCATTGGGGGCCATTCCACCAGAGGGTGGAAGTGCCGACATGCAAAGGGTTGCATCCTCTTGTACCGAGTTCAGCACGATTGTCAGCACTGGCTACGTGCCGCCAAGCGGCTGATCCTACTAAGTCAAGTATTTGAGAGGTTCTGATAGAAATATATGTTTTCCACGCATGTGATGGTTTTTCCAACCAGGCGAGAACTATTACGGAATCGGACCATAGATATAACTTTTATTTTGTCATGCTCAAGTGGGTCTGCACCATGGAAACTAGCTTGGCTATTAGCAAAGCGCCACAGAGTTCAAGTCGTGGTTAGAGGTGCGACTTTTGCTTTTGCCGCCAGTAGGTGGCTTGTGGTTGCAATATCGTTTTGTGTGCGCACATAAATAGTGGCACAAAATGCCTTTTCAGAGGCGTCGCAGAAGCCGTGTAGTTCCACTTTGTATTCAGGGGAATAGTTTACTCACCGTGGAATTTGTATCTATGATGTATTTTAGGTTATTAGCAAATTGGGAACTTTTTTCTAGGCGAAGAGGCTTCACTTGTTCGTCCCAGTCGGTTCCGTCTAGCCATAACTCTTGGATCAGGATTTTCGCTTGTATCATAATTGACGAAAGCCATCCTGCGGGGTCGAAAAGAGGATAAAATTTGTCTCTTTGTTATGGCGGATAATGCGGATATTTACTGATCGTATGCTAGTGGAAATCTGTGGCTTTCAGATCGTATATCGTGTTGCCCAATGAAATTCTGACCTTGTGTCTTCTGCCAGTTCGTGGAGTGTACGAATGGCTAAGTATGGAGCACAGTTTACGCCAACGGTTACTGTTTTTAATTTAAAGTCGAGTAGTGAACTATTGGCAGATTTTCGGAAAATAATTCTCTGAAAATCCTGATCGTTTTTATGTACAACTATTTGTCGATATATTTTTTCGACATCCCCATTGAATATATATATACGAGGAGAATTAAATCTGGTTGGAGTGTGGGTCTCGTAAATAGAATATCATTTAAAGAGTTCCCCGAGGTAGTGGTTCTTGAGGCATTGAAGACAACTCTAACTTTTGTTGTTTTTTTTTTTTTTTGTTAGGCTTTACTACTGCATAATGTGGCAARTAGAATGAGTAATATTTGCTTTTTATGAACTTTTCACATGGGCCTACTGCCTACATGGGATCTAAATGAAGGCATGCTTCTAAAACGCCACCATAACTTTATTTCAGCACATCTTTTCTAAGTAGGTTTTTTTCCATACTTAGAAAATGCTGTATTGCAGAGGTGCGAGAGTGACCTAAGGCGAGTGCGTCTGGATATTGTTGTTTTTGTGGCAGTCGTACGACATACCGACCATTAGCTGATCGAGTAGTTCTGGCTTTATAAAAGTCTTCACAATACTGCTCTTTTTTGTTGCAATCGAAATGGGGGGAGCTCTTCTAACTCCCAAATTTATCTTAATTGGGAATTAAGGTATACGTTGGATATTTCTTCAACTTTAGTTGCCGTGATAGAAACTGTTTCAGTTACTAGTTCACTTAGTATCCAACCGAAGATAGTGTGTTGAGCTAGAAGGGTGTTTGAGATTTTTTCAACACCTTCTAGTATAACTTGCGGTATAAGGTCACTGCCTATTAGGATGTCTATTTGAGCTGGGGTGTTGCAGTTGGGATCTGTTAGAGTCAGGTGTGAAACCTTATCCGAATGCTTGCTATTTATTTTATAACTTCGAAGCATGTTTTTTAATTGCGGTAAGACAATAGCATCTGCTTCAATGCGGTTATCCGCTAGGGGAGAAATTAGGGTAATGAGGCATATTTTGTTAGAGTTTTGTGTGGTTCCGCCCATTCCCTTTGTTGGCAGTTTTAGTTTATTTTGTGCCTTAGACGCTATAAAGGATTATGATCCTTAGTCTTTTATGTTTACGTTTGAGCAGCGTGGTGTCTCTTGGCAAATTTCGAGATTTTGTGTTTCGGGAGTTGCTATTGTAACCAAACCCGTAGCTTTTCTGAGAATGCGCCTCTTTGAGGTGTGTTGGGAGACATGTTGTAATGTAACATGAAATAATGTCTTTTATGACATTATACGCAGTTGACTTTGCTTTCGCAATTAGTAAGGTTGTCTGCGTGGATCAAGCAGTTTGTACAGTCTTTTTGACCTGAAAAAGTTGTTCCTATCCTTTGTAATTAATTTTTTAAACTTCTTGCAAGTTTTGAGTTTATGTCCTCCTGTACGTAGTTCGCATGACGTATGTTTTTTCTGTTCAGATGTGAACGATTGTGCTTTAAAAAAGTTTCTTTTATTGCTGTTGTCATTGACTTGGGGTCGATTAAGCTTCTGTTTAGGTCGTGTTGAAAGTTTTTAGTTCTGACTGTTTTTTTTATCTACCTTTTCCGCAATTTCATATTGGGTAGTTAAGAAATTTTTCATTTGCTGCCACGTTGGGCACTCTCTTCTTGGTGAGAGAAATGGCTCGGATAGAAGTATGGAATTTTCTGGTATTTAAAATTTATGCAGAGAAGAAGAAAAGTATATTTTACATTTTATTTGCAGTGTACTCGGAATAATACAATAAACCTTCATTGTAGAAATGAGATTACGGCACAGTGCAAGTTAAAAATCCAACGAAAAAGTTACACAGCTTTATTTACCATTAATAATTGCGATGTGAATATGTTAATCAAGCATTTCGTTAATAATTCAAATTTAAATGCCGGCATATTCGTTTACTTCACTTCTAGTGGTTATCAATTTCGGAATTTATTATTTCACAAAGTATAAAATATAAGTCTTTGAAGTCTCTTTAAACCTACAAGTAACCGATCCTTCATTTTTCACTAACACATACGCAAAAATCTACTACAAATTAGGCACTTGGTWCGGGTTGCCCCCAAATATTCTGCTACTAATTAGTCACTTGGTACGGGTTGCCCCCAAATATTCTACTACTAAAACGTTCAAATGCCTCAAATCTGCTATAGTGTGTTGCGCTGTTAGGTTTTAAAATTTATAACTTTAACAATATTTTTATAAAATATTCAAATATTTTTCGATTATTTAAATTCCTAAATACTAAATTTAATCAGTTTTGTCCAAAATATTAATTATTGTATCAATATATTATAAATTTTATAAAAAAAATATTTATTTCCATAGTTACCTTGATCTGTGATTTTGAAATGAGAATTTTAGGGATTAGGTTTGTACGCTTATTATCAATATTTTTTTGTTTTTTAAGTGTTTTCGTGTACCAGGTATAGGACCCTTCTTTCCACCACTATTCCTTAGATTTGGGTTTGATTTTGGGTTTTTAATAAGTATTTCGCTGTGGGTTATTTAGAATATTTTGTAAGTATTATTTATTACTTAGTAGATTGTTTTGAATATTATTGTTGTTGTTCCTGAATTGTACCTAATTTTATATATTAATATTTGTTTTGATTAAAATTAACACAAGCCGATTGTTATGACTTGTATTGTTAATGTTTAGAATGGAATTGTACCCGATTTGTTTATATTTATTTTGGTTTTTGTTTAAATAGTTTCCAGTTATATTTTTAATGTAATTAATATTCATGAATTGTACCTGACTTGATATATTTATTTTTGTCTCGTCATATTTTTTATAATAAGTACAATAGATTGATTTAAAACTGTATATGTAAAAACGCGTGAATAGGCCTCCTGGGGAACCGAACACCCAAAAAAGATCGGTAGCGCGCCTACATTGCAACCTCAGAGGTGGTGAGGAAGAGCAATAAATATCCAACAAACTTTTGTTTCAAAAATATTCTTGAAAGGTGTTTTCCGTTACAAATACTTTTTCACAAAAAAGTTGATCTACTACATTTCTTTTAATTACATCTCTGTGCCTAAAAAAGGCAGATTTCGATCAGGTGATCTCAGCTGTGAAAAATTCTTGGAAAACTGCTGATTCTTTTGTTACTTGTAGGGTTATACAATGGAATTTTACAAGCAGTTTGGAAGAAAGAAAACCTTAGAACTTAATTATGAACATAGGTATATAAAAACTTAACTTTTACAAAATGTTCGCCAAAAAAGGATGGCCAAACAGGAATCGTGTTGATCGGATGGATGTCGAATCGCCTGATCATATTGTCTGCCCTTTTGTACTTTGGTTCGGCGAAAGTAGGTGATGGTGTATGGTGTTCTCGTGAGTGATGAGTGTGTGAATTCATTGTGTATGTGTGCTAGACCATGGTGTATAATACGAGTAACGAATGAAGATGAGTGTGGGGAATGTTGCGTATATACAATAGATGTGGTGACGGGCAGAAGTGGAAAGGCTGGTACTCATTTAGCCAAGCAGAACAAAGCAGATTAAGATTTGGTGTGTCTGCTGGCATCGAATGTGGAAATGCGAAGTTAGGCAAAGTTCACGATCACTTATGATCGTTCCAAAGGTTAGAAGTCCTGCATTTTCCAGTGAGCTACAAAACGATCCAAGTGAAAACCCCCTTGCTAAGGTTGATGGCGATTTTCAGTGCTTTTTTGGGATACCATCAAGTCAATATCTACACCACTTCCATTACCTACTTCTCGACTGTTGAGGATTCCAGGACGGTTGTTATCGTTCTCGTCCACCTTCTCACTCAGGTCTTTAAAACTTGAGGACCTACTTCTTTTGATAGCCTTCTTGAATTCCTTATGTTTTCTTTTTTGAAGCATTCTCGCAGTCTTGTATGGTGTGGCGAACCTTAGCTTGTTTAGCAAAGACGTCTTGCTTTATTGCATGCACTTGTTAATGTGCTGATCTCCTCGCTCCACCAGTATGCGGGCCTTTGGGTTATGTTGTACCTTTTACTACACATGGCAGCATCACAGGCTTTACTTATGTGGTCCAGGTTCCCATCCAATGTGAGTTTAAATATAATATTTCTTCATCCAATGTTTCCACCTTCCATCTTTTTTTCTGTATTTTTTTTACGCAAAATCGAGTTTGTATTTGTTTGCGGATATTGCAAGATGGCCAGATGATCGCTAAGTGTATAAAATTCTCACACTTTTAAACTTGCAGATCGAACCAGCGTGCTACTCGCGAACGTAATGTCTATTATCGATCCGCATCCATTCTTCACAAAAGCATTTCTACCGCCGGTATTGAGAAGCACGGCGACTAACAGAGAAAATGATTTGAGCATGGCATTACCCCGGTTGTTTGTATAGCTACTACCCCTTTCAATTAGCCTGCTATCACGTTTGGCGTGGTATTGAARGCGTTTCGTACAAGTTCATCGAGAATTATTTCGTAATCTCCTTGCAATACACTCTGGGGAATATAGCAGCTGTGGAAATATATTCCACATATTTTCGCTCGCTTCTTCGAAGATTGGTTGCTGCAGCAGCTCTTGAGCAGCTTCACAATGGTTTTGGTTGATTTGGATATCTGCCATCTTGTCTTTTTACAGAACACTTCCAATTCCCAATCCGATGGCAGGTCTCCTTTTTCCCGCAGCTTTTACATGCTGAACACGACGGGCTTTCATCACATTCCTTTGCGAAGTGCTAATTTTGAGCACACTTAGCACAACATTTGTTTTGGTCACCCTCACTTGTACGTACCCACCCCAGATGGCCATATTCCAGGCAGCTGAAACATTTTCTGATGTTAAACTTTTCCTTTACTCTGCAGACAACTCTTCTAATCTTGATCTTCTGAGCGTCAAGCAGCCCTTTTGCGTTGCGGAAAGGCTTATGCCGTCTGCGTGCCGGCGTATGCCAGTCTGATGGTTTTGATCACATTTTCGCCGAAGGAGCTTAGTTCTTTAATTTGCGATCGCATATCTCCTTTTTATATGCTCCCGTGTTCTTCATCTATGCCTTCTTCATTTCGAGTAGTATCTCGCCTTTTATCTGAAGGGCTTACTAATGGTCGGCGTTCTCCTGGATAGTTCCATTTCTAGAATTCTGCTGGCAGGAATTTAAGTGCTGTTGCTCGCCCTGCAGTCATGTACACCGCTGCTATTGTTATTGTTAAGTTCTCTCAAATCATTCTTCATTCTGTTTGTTTCTTCCAACGCATTGTGTGTAGGGGAGCGGGATGAAATAGACAAGAACAGGTGTACCCTCGGAGACCGTGCTCCTACCCCAGTTCCCTGAGACCTGTCCTTCGCTTTATTAGTCCCGGAAAACACGGGCTGACCGGCGCTCATCCGGAGCAATGCCTAAGTGGCTGTTTACTGATACACCACGCTGCTGACTCCTCGGCAGAGCAAGTTTACCTCACCCTTTTCATCTTACCAGCGGAGACATCGCTGTCAAGATAAGTACTGGTCAAATTACGAACAGACGCTGACCAGGAAGCTTCCTGGATTTTGTTGAGGGGGACACATATAGTATATCTATGTGGCGGTGTTGACTCGCCACCGTCACAGGAACTTCAGAAGATCTGGTAGCTGTGTACCGCATTTTCCACTCCTGCCTGCCTGATTTTTAGTTGTTTGTTTTTCTTTGCAATAAGAAGCAATTTTGTATTGCAGGCATACAAAAACATTAATATAATCAAAAGTTGACATCAATATAAGTGAATAATTTATAGTGMACACTTCATTTCATTGTATTATTCAATTTTGTCTCTTTGCTGTGTTTGTTTTCAACCATATACAATTATGCAAATAGAAATATTGAATATTTTGTATTTCATTTTATCAATTTATTGCCTTTTTTAATTTTCTTTTTTTTTACTTTTTCAATTATGTTTTTATTTAAGGAACGAAATATAAAATACATTCTAGCTCTAAAGAACAGTTATTTTACTTTCGTGGTACAGTTTACAAAATTACTTAATTCTAAGTATGTTTGAAAATAATCTATATCTATATTCTATATATTCTACATATATATATAAATGCGAAAGTAACTCTGTCTGTCTGTTACTCTTTCACGCCTAAACGGCTGAACGGATTTTGATGAAATTTGGTATGGTRATAAATGATAACCTAGGAATGGACATAGGCTATAAATAATTTAAATAATCAAGCCATCGTTCTTAGGGGGTAGGCAGTAGGCATATAACTAAATTGAGTTAGTGATTTTTAGTAGTTTTTGTTGGGGACTTTTGCTCTTTCACGTCTAAACGGCTGAACGGATTTTGATGAAATTTAGTAAGGTAATAGATGGTTAC
>NW_017536975.1:114249-116631 GCF_001853355.1 Bactrocera latifrons | reverse complement strand
TATTTTATATAAAAATGTTTTCTGTAGTTTTAGGTTTATAAAGCTATATACTTTTAATATTTTGATAATTACAGGTTAGAGAAAAGTAATTCCCTTCCAAATCTGGGGTGTTGTCGACTTTCAATTTCCTTCATCTGTTCGTTGTGACCAAGTATATAGGAACGCTGCCTATACTTGAACTCCTGCCTGTCAGGGTGATCGTGAAGACCGCCTTTTAACCTGATTACACCAAAAAAATTTCTAAAACCTCCTGGTTTAAACGAGACTACATCCTTTTCTGTCGTTCATTAACCTCTGCAGGAGCAGTGGTTAACGTGGGAAAGCGCTAGGTAGTAACTTCTTTGGATCCCGCTAGCTTAAACCTGAAAGAGTGTTTGGTTATAAAATTATTGTAAAATTATTGTAATCAAAATGATATAATTATTATTATTAATTTTAACATTAATTTTGTCCGCCCGTTGACATAAAATAATTCTTAACATTGTTATTATCCATTCGAACACTGCGTAACAAATTTTAAAAAATATTAAATTTCTCAATTAATACTTCACTCGAAAGTACAATTCATTCACATTCAAAGGCGCGGGCGAATAATAAGTCAACCGTGACGGCAGCAAGAACAGCTGACTGAAACCAAACATGCGCATTGCGTACTCTCTTTCTCTATCATTCTTGGTTGGTTAGTGCAAGTTGTGTGCGAACAGTTGGAAGCGAATTTCGTTGCGCTAATTAATACGTCAAGGGGTTAAGGTGTTACATGGGTTGCCTCGAGAAGAGCAACTTTTTTCAAGAATTTTTTTCTCATATACAAAATTAAATATTTTATTGGAATTTTTTGTTCGGAATAAAGTATTTTAAACTCGGCCATTGCAACACCATTTCCGGCAACCCCTCGGAAAAACATGCGCTCGCTTTGGCAGGATAACTCCTTACAGGATCATCTAAGGTAAAAAAACTTGGAACTTGGACGAATGTACTCATGGTCTCACAAAAATCACTACCCTTACTCTTGTGAGGTTTGTGAGTTGTCAGGTTTTCCGTATCTTGAAGTGATTTCAAAAGCACAAATGCTCACCATTACCTGACAAATTTGTAATGTCTGAAAGAAAACTTCACAATGCAAAGCGATTGTCTTTGTTTTGATAATATAAATACTTTTTAAGAAATTTGCAATTATCTTATATAAATAGAATGGAGGAAGTACTCCAAAAGGGTTATCTATTACAAATCTATTATCTAAGTAAGTACATATTACAATAAATATGTAACTTACGCTTTTTGTACATTTTACTTCCTTCTGAGTATGAATAAGAAGAAATACACATATTTATATTTAAATAATTTGGAGAAGATTTTGTTTATATGTATGTATATATTACTTGATACATTAGCGAAAAGAAAATTATTTTTGTTTCAATAATATGCTGGAAAGCTGCAGCGGCYACGATGCCGATTACTTTGGCGGAGGGGTAAAATAACCGAATTTCCGTAGAAATGTGGGTATGTACGGATAGGGGAGCTTCTCCAGACTAGGAATAACCAAAAACAATATAAAAATAACTAATATTTTTTAAAATATTCACGTTTAAAATCGAAAATTTGCACTAAGCACACATGTAATTTCTCTATTTTTCACTAAATTTTTTCACTCTAAGCATTGAAATAAGCTTACATTTCATATATATTTTGTAATTTTCAGCTAAATTTAGTAATTTAAAAATCACTTGTCAAATTTATGGCTGAAAAGTTTAGAGTTTTTTTTTTACCAGTTTTGCCACACTTTAAAAACCAAAAGTGAAGGATTTTTCAGCGTTTCACAGAGTTTTCTTTGTTTGTACTTTCGAGTGTTTCTTTTTCTTTATTAACTATAAAAAAAACTATAAAGATTTTTCAAGCGGAAATTGAATATGTGAACACTTGTCCATATACATACATATATGAATATAAGACTATGTGATTTATATTTAGTAAACACAGATTAGTAAAATCGTGTGATAATATTATAATACTATGTTCGGACCGACATTGAAAACATTTTGAAATCACATTTGTATGTTGTGGAATCTAAGTTCCTTATTACACGAAGCAACTTTTGTTGCGGCAACTTTTGGTTTATAGGCGAGGGGACGACGAAGAGAAGTGAATCGTGCCGAGTTTCCAGTGTTCAGCAACTCGCTTTGTGTTCTTATTGCTAACAGTTCGCTGCGACGTTTTTCTGCATTCGTGTTCTTTCTTTCGTAGTACATAGTTGCATTTGCGTATATTATTTAGAAATTAATATTTTGAATATATTTAAAAAATTTAATTTCATCAGGCCGAATGCCTATGATGCAAGCGCTGCGCCCTTTAGTTTATATAATAATTTGTTTATTAAGTAAGCTT
>NW_017536975.1:102307-114212 GCF_001853355.1 Bactrocera latifrons | reverse complement strand
AATCTTTTGGTACGTAATTTGCAACTATGTGTACAAATATACATAATATAATATAAATATTTTAGAAAATGGAGTATGACGAAAAAATCTAATTAATTACAGATATTGTGAAATGTATGGAGGAAGCCATACAAATTGATTCAGACGATAGTGAAGATCTGTTATATAT
Source organism: Bactrocera latifrons (assembly GCF_001853355.1). Classification (NCBI taxonomy): domain Eukaryota; kingdom Metazoa; phylum Arthropoda; class Insecta; order Diptera; family Tephritidae; genus Bactrocera; species Bactrocera latifrons. The sequence goes on along the minus strand of NW_017536975.1, from coordinate 114,043 downwards.
CCGTTCCCACGACAGTCGGGTCTACGAACGGACCCGGATTTTTATCCGGCCAAGGACTGTCAACGCGGTAGAATTCTGCCGTTACAACAACAACAACAACATCTGTTATATAACCTTTGTTTTAATTTTGAATTATAAATAAAATGCATTCTTAATTGACAGAACTGATGTGATAGAGTGGCCCAAATACCTATAAGGAAAAAGAAACGACAGTGGGTTAAAGTAAAGAGTTGACAACAAAGCTGTTAAGTAAAGATTACTAATCATAATAATTAGTAATTAGATTTTTTTTTTTTTTTTGAAAGGTGAAGTAATGCTTATATTACGATTATTTTCAGATTCGTACGATTACTAATTGATTACGATCACAGATAATCGGAAAATAGTCAAGATTAATAAAAATTTCTAAAAACTAATCAAAAATAATAAAGAGTAATCGAAAAATAATTTGACTACTTTCGAAGATTACTTTTGATTGTTTTTTATTATTATTATTTTTTTGGGAAATTATGGCACTAGTGTTTCATGTTACTACTGGTGATCATCGATTTGATAATTGATAACCTGTTGCATTCTTCTTGATTCTGTATTTTGTATAAAGTAAATATTTCTCTGCGTATATTTTTTTATGAGTGTTAAGTTACACTTTACATACTTGTTATCAGGATTGGGCATAGTCACTAAAAAATAAGTACAATAAGGTTTCTATTTCTTCAGTGGTAGTTAAACAGCAAAATCCATTATCACTGAAAATTTAGTGATWGTGRAAAAAATGTCATTATCACTAAAYCTTTATTCATATTGAAAAACAAATTGCACTACCATTAAAGGTTTAGTAATAATGAACACCTTTAGTTATAATGAACATTTTTCAATTACATTACACTGTTTCTTAAAGAATAAAAATAATACTACGTATGTATATGTATAAGCTGAAGCAGTATGAGGATATGTATTGAAAATAGACCATTGGGGTATTCACAACCTGTCTTAAATCGTAAAGTCGTAAAATTTTAAATTTTTACACTTGTTTAAATAAAATTTGTTGTTGGATTACATACAAAAATGAGTTTACACATTTACAATTCTCAATACTAGGTTTTCGAATCTTTATAACTTATAACTTTAAGAGACATATGAAAACCATAATTTTTATTTAAACAAGTGTAAAATTTTAAAACTTTACGACTTTACGATGCTTTAAGACAGGTTGTGAACGCCCCACATATATTTGAGTAGAGACTTCTAACTATGCCGCACTAAAATTAGGCAAACATAATTTATTTTTTATTTGCTTTCTTTAATACCAACATTTCGAAAGTACGGTCAGTGAGATTTTGTTTGCCATCGGTTGACAATTCCAAAAATAGTACTCACTTAAATATTGCATTACAGTTACTCAAATGGGAGTACTCACTTAAATATCGAATTTTGCCACACTGAGCAATAGGCTGCATAAGCTATGCAGATCCCAGGAATTGCAACAGTTATCATATCTTATTTTAAAAATAGAACAGAGGTTAAGAGAAAGGTTCCAACCATATTTCATGTTGAAACCTGTTTCATCAAAATGAGATGGKTCAAGGTGTTGCTGAGATTAAATCCGGAATTGCCAGAATTAACTGTCGAAAATATAACCAGCAGAGTTTTAGAAACACTTTATAGGTTTTACGCCAAAAAGTGTAAAACATTTAATTTTGAAAGGAAAATTAATAATGTGTCGACTATGCCCGATTTTTTTTATTTCAGTGATGATGGTGAGCTTATGCGTACATTCATTTTGTTTTTCATTTTAAAGATTTGACTTTGTAGATGATGAAATTGAAGTAAGTTCTTCTCCACAAGAACAGATTAAAGTTGACCAACGATCCGTAGTAAAACATCAGTTCTTCAGCTATTTAAATGACAATGCAAGTGCTGACGAGATTTACCAAAAATATGACCTATTAAGGGAGGCATCCATTTTTTTTAACATGCCCTTAACGTCTTCAGCTCCAGTTGAACGACTGTTTTCATTTGCCGGGATCGTCAACAGTCCAAGGCGGCAATCATTGTCTGATTTTTCTTTTGAAAAATTAGTTGTAATGAAGGCCAATTTTAAATATATATAAATTATAAAACTGTTTTTTTGTGAATTGAATGTATTTGTTTTCTTTATTATTTTTCCACGTATTTTTCCCTTTTTTTGATTTAGGAAGTACTAAAATGTTATTGGTTGTTTTGTTATTGAAGTGATTACACCTTTATTTTGTATACAAAAACTGTCTAATTTTGTTTTATTTGTTCGGAATGTTTTCAATGCAAATTTTTCAAAACGAAATGTAAGTATAAAATGATGAGCTTTCAATTTTTTTTCAAATAATCGAAAATAATCAAAAATAGYCCTTGAAAGTAGCCAATTGCTTTTTTGATTACTTTTGATTATTTTCTCGTAATCCTAACTAATCTTAATTATTTTTGGATTCTTTGTAATCATAATTAATTAATAATCAGGAATTGTTAAAAAGAGAATTATGTAATCAATACCATTCCTTTTCAAACTTAATCTAATTTATTACTAATCGTAATCCAAATTCAACAGCAATGGTTGACAATGGGTTAAAGTAAAGTGAAAGAGAATGAGAAAAAAACTCGAACAGAGTTGAGCAACACAAGTTGCTCGTGTGAATGCAATTGGAAACAGCAAAAGAGAAGAGCAAATGAGCTTTCACTGACAACTATCAAAAGCGGCATTCTCTTGCTCTTGTAAGATTGCACGATGACACAAAATGCAAAAATTCTATACTGAAATATGCAAGGCCAAGAGAGCACACATTGTAGAATCTAGTGATATAGAACGGCACGAAAATAAACATTGGTTTTGATCTAACATATTTAACATCCATTGCAATAAATTTATCTGCGTGTGTTTGTTGTTGTGCCGTTGCACCAAAGGAAAAATACTGCAATCTCTGCTAGTTGCAAGGTTTTCCAAGAATATGAGTATATCAAGCGACAGCTGTATTTGTATGTGGAATGTAAGTTTTCAAGTAGTTTTTAGCGAAAGCAGTGTTTTCGTTTGACAGGTTTTACATGGACGAAATCGTGTGAAAACCAGTTTTTCCCACGAAAACATGTTTTCATTGTCGGTCGGAACATAGTATAATATTTATGTGATTGTAATATAACATTTTTATATACATATTACAATTTTATACTTTCCTTCTCCTTCTCCATATTTTTATATTTAAAATTTGAGTTTTGGATATAAAGTGGTTACATTTATTGGTTATCATGCAATCATATTGAAACAAAATTTGAATATTCGTACTGTACTTGTATACTTTACACTTTATTACCTAATATTAGTATATAATATTACTTTTACATATGTATATAAAATATTATTATATAATATTACTTATTTGCTTAACAAATTTAAAAAAGAAAATATCCATATGCATGAATAGATGGATTTTTGCGAAAACAAGGAGTTTCAGCGAATTGCCTAATCATCGCATGGCAGCGCTCCATTGCATCGTAATTTTTGGTAAACAAATGAGGTTCAAACGAGTGTAAAATGTAATTTTTAAAAACCTAAAAAATCTGTTAAAAGTGTAAAATGTGGATTTATTTAAAAGTTTATAATGTAATTTAATTAATTTGTATAGTAAAGTTTAGTTAAAGTTAAAGTGTGTTTAATGTGGTGAAACAGATTCTTGAAATGTTCGAATATTGCTAATTTTTGAACTTTAAGGTCAAATATCTCGCAAAGCGTTTTCGGTACCTATATCTCTAATATTTTTTAATCAGGAGGACTTGTTCTTTCCAACGGTACTTTCAAATCGCGGCGCCAAAGAAATCGGAATTGTGCTCTGCAGCGCGTCTGAGTTGCTCTTTAACACTTTGAAAACCTAAGAATAAATTAAATTATTAAATATGCACCAACTTTAATAAATTACTTACTTTTCTTGGTTGCACATTTCTTTATTTTGTCTTGTGTGCTTTTGTAAACCAGCTGGTCCATAGTAAAATGCTTTTCAAATCAGGAGGAGATTGTTTAGGATTTTTTTCTTGTGAGGTTTGAGCTAGAATAAACTCACAAAATAAACCTCACAAAACAGTTGAGGGGTTTTCTCAGAATAGGGCTGTAAATTCACARTTAGTTAGCAATAGTTATTGGAAGGGGAGACGCTGCGTTACATGTATCGATAAATATCAGATTCAAAAGCGGTTAAACAAGCAACCAACAGCTGGTTCCTCTATTTACTTAGGAACTTTGCTTATTGGTTATTGGGTTTTGGTAAGAATTTAGAAAAAATTAATTCATATTTTATTCAATTGCCTTGCAGTAGGTGTCACTTGTAATTAAATTATTTTAAAAATCTTAAAGGAGCCTTTTTTAGTATTTACTTTCGAGTAAGTGTTGCCAAAATGAGCAAATTAGCTTATACAACTGCGAATCTTTCTGATGTGCAGTTGAAGGAACAAGGAAATCAGTTGTTTGTGTTAAGAAAATATGATGATGCTGCAAGCTGCTACACCAAAGCGATTGTAAGTTTACTTATATTTGCGATCATATAATATATAACATTTTTTAGATGAAAAATCCAAATAATGCAACGTATTTTACGAATCGGGCCTTATGTTACCTAAAACTGAAAAGATGGGAATTATCTTGCCACGATTGTCGTCGGGCGTTAGATCTGGATTCTAATTTTCTTAAAGCTCACTTTTTCTTAGGGCAATGCTTAATAGAAATGGAACTGTATGACGAGGCCATAAAACACTTACAAAGAGGTATGTATTTAAATGAAACAAATTGAAAAAACGCTACAATTTGAAATACGTGTTTATTTGATTTTTTAATTTAGAAAAGCATCCTCCGATTTCAGGGTTAAAAATGGTATTTATTGTTAAAGAAAGTTTTCCAGATCAAGCAAATATATATATAGTTGTACCTGGCTTACGGTTTATGTGATATTTGCATTTAAAGTTCCAAAATTCTATCATCCCTCGGCTTCGCACAGGTATTAAACAATCATTTCAAAAGTTATAATGGGGAATCTTTAGTTTACCATTCCACGATTTCAGGGTTAAAAGTGGCATGTATAGAGAAGATGCTCCAGTTTAAGAATATATACACATGTATCTTATAGTCGCCGGGTGTTATCATTTTTTTTCGCGTAGAGTATGTGAACTTACACATTTGGCAATGTATCTTCACAAAAGTTAGCACAGTTTATTTTCTAAGATAATAATGAAATATACGAACAAATTGTTCAGATCGGCTTACTATAGCATACAATTGCTATATAAACTGAACGATCGGAATCTAGTGCATTTTATATTCTCGAAATTTGGAATAGATTATATTCTAACGTAACAAATTGATAGATCAGGAATGCACCGCGACCTTAGGTCTATTGTGCCCTCTCCTAAATCACATAGACTCACTTAGCCCCAGCGCATCGATGAAATCCAATAAACTACCGGGTGCTAGTGAGGCGAAGCGATCCCTATCCGGAAACATGGGTCTTATCCTGCGTCTACAGACTGCTGTGCAGTCGATCAGCAGGTGTTCCGGTGTTTCAGGCCCCTTGACGCAGAATCGGCAGGTTGGGCAAAAGGATAGGCCCATGTTATATAAATGCCTAATAAGCTTGCAGTTTCCAGTATGCAATGTGACCAGTAGCCTGAGTTTGTTCCTGGGGAGGTTGATTACAATTTTGAAACTGCTCAAGTTGTATCCATCCGATATTTCCGAGACGTCGGTGTACCACCTCAACGTACTATTCGGCTTTGCTACCTTGGGTGACCTTAAACTTCTTCGTGAAGTTAACTGTTTTGGTAGTGCTGTCCTTCGGGAGGAGGACTAATGGTATATTGCTACTTACCTCTTCCATCCTCTGGGACGAGATTACCTTGTCCTTGTCACACCCCTCTGTCGTTATTTGATAAAGTGTGTGCTTGGCTAACTGACCGATAACCAAATGAAGCGGAGACAGTTCAAGCAGAACCTCCAGTGCTGCCGTTGGACAATGCGCATTGCTCCCGTCATACAGACACAGCTACGCTGTCCTGTATGTATGTCCTGTCCCAAGTCACCGCCTCGTACGTGGTTATTGGTTGCACTATCATAGTGTACAACCACCCAACGATCCTTGGCTTACAGCCCCAGGACTTTCCCGCCAACCGATTGCACACCATTAAAGCTTTTGTTGCTTGACCGAGGTCAGGTTTACATGCTGCTTCCACCGCAAAGTATAATCCAGCATGAGACAGAGGTATTTGACCTTGTTGCACATCTCCATCTCTCTACCCCTGAGATTCCTGAGACCGTGTAGGGACCTGCGTCTCGTAAACGGGACTAGGGCGTCTTGAGGAGGTTGGTATTCAATTCAATTCCTCATATTTACCTTTGGCTATAATTACAATCGTCCAGCAATTTTTAAAAATGTCGTTTCGAGAAAAAACGCGTCTATAGTTTCACTTATATGTATATGTTTGCACCTCCGAGCGGTCGCTCTTTAGAACGCTGCCATCCAGAAACTATTCAAGATACGATCTTCCCGATTTCACAGGATATTTATAGAAATATAAGCTATCGAAAAACCAATTGAAAAAATATTTTTTTGTTTTGAAATGTCACACTTTTCTAGCCACTAAGGTAATAATATAATCTCCGAAAAAATGTTCAGATCGAATTACTAGAGTATATAGCTTCTATACAAACTGAACAAATAGTATTTAAAATAAATGCATCCGAAGTTAAAGTTTTTTATTGTTTTATTCTTTTTTTCGTTTGCTAAATATGTAATTATGGCAACACTTACTACGTTGTCAACACGGAACACTTTGATTATTGTGCATATAATGAAATTTGTGTAAAAAAATAAAATTATAGTTTTAAGCAAATATCTATGTATGTAATTACTGAAAAATAAATAAGTAGTAAAGTGTAAGTGTATAAATAGCATAATATATAATAAAAGAAAGAGTTACTATAAATCGAGTAATTGCAGAATAAAATTTGCCTAATTTTCAACTTTAAATGTAAATATCTTAAAAATTATAAGGGGGCTATAATTTCATATATTCTTAATAGTAAATCCGCATCTGCTCTATCCAACCATATCACTTTTACCCTAAAATCGTGGGATGGAATTCTAAAGCCGGTCCATTATCATTTGTAAACACAAACTTTCTCGTTTGCGCGAACATGAAAGTTTATTATTTTGTATTAATATTATATTATTGTTGTACGAGTCAGAGTGGAACCTAAGTTGCCTAAGCTCCTGGGGAGGTCCTCTGTTGGCCACTCGGGTTGAGTGGCGGCACTAGCCGTAGAGGCTAGTGTCACAGTATTGCGTAGGCAACATGGGGTCACGTAACTCATGAAACCCTCCCTGTGAGTCTTAAGGCATGAGAAGATCTTAAGATTGCTCCATCCTTTGCATGTATTACACCTAACCGAGGTGGAGCTTGGATGGAGCGTTTTTGTGCAAACGCAGCAGAAAAATTCCTCCGGGCCCGGGTTGAACTCAATGCCAGCACGAGTCAGGAAGATACGGAGCAACCCTGCTCAAATGACGACAAACAAAAACTAACACTTACCGATCAAAACGGGGTTAGATCGCCGAAAAAATCGCCCTTGATCGGATAAAATCGGAGTCAATTCCGGTGCGTAGAACCGGCTGTCGTGGGAATTGACTTGGGATCATCGGAATTCTCGGTATTTGAGCCATTTGAATAGCTGCTGGGTTGGTGATTATGATTGGTATAATTAAATTGCCCTTCATTTCCTTAATAAGCAGCCTCCTCCCGCTGCACTTGCTTGGAGGGCTTAAATTCCTCAAAAGCATAACTGGAATTCCAATTATTAAAACCAGTGCATATGGTGGAAGTCCATTAGCGTTTGATGAATTTAAAAGCACCTGTTGATAATGGATTGCATCTTCGATATTAGTCACGGTGTCTAACAATTTGTATTCTTTATTTGGACTTCTTGAATAATTAGATCGTTTATTTCGTTGACACTATTATTCCTGTGTGGTACTATTGCCTAGAACACAACCAATGAAATTCATTTTCGTGCAAATTCTTGATGTCATCTATTAAAAATTTTAAACTATAGACTATTTGGATTAGAGACTCATCAGAAAAAATGTTACGATTAGTGCTTCAATTTGGAGGGGGAAAAATTTCTTCCCCAAGTTTAAGCAGTTGCTGTGTAAAATCACCATCAGTGATTCCATGAGGATAAGCTTTCATATTTGTCCGTAATTTTATATTTTCAATCGAAGTTCATGAGGGCGACGATATTAAGCATGCTTTGACGATATTATATTTGCTCGCGTACTTCTGTTAATAACAGGAAGAGTCTGTCGGAAATCTCCAGCAAATACAAAAGTTATATTGTTATCAATTATATAATATTTATTCAACAACTAAAGAGTTGCAGTCTGTCAAATAATCATTGTTACCTTATCGACATGTTTTGTAAATGCACTAAAAGAAAAAAATATAATAGATTATACCCACAAAATGGATTTACGCATTCTTTTTTAAATTTTTTAATTGTTGAACAACGATTCTGATTCCTGTATTTTCGTTATAATCTTTCTTTCTATTTTATTTTTGTTGGTTTGTAAAAACACAGATTACGCTGGTAAACAAAAATTCACTTTTTTTTGCGACATGAACAGAACAAAGTGTTTATTATGTAAAAATTGCCACAAATGCAGAAATTAGTAACATATTTCTTCTATCACCTATAGCTCCTTGCCATAAGGATTTTTCTTTAAAAACAAAACAACGATAGATATATTATTTTTATGTTATTTTATTAATCAAACAGTACCCTAAAATACTACTGTCGATGATTTTCGGCGATATTTTGTTTTTGGAGTATCCCTTATATTAACAATGTCTAGCAGTAATCTACAAGCAAACTGCCACTCCACTTGGTGCCGTTTCTCCATACAGCAATGTCTTGGTGGAACCTTTCCCCATGTTCAAGATTTTTGTAATTGTCAGCTTTCACATTTCCAAGAAAATTTTTAACAACGCTTTTAAAGACTCCTGGACACTCCGTATTTTAGTTTCGTTGAACATTTCCTCAAATATTTTATCTTTCATTAGTTCTTTCATATTTTATCTCTCATTAGTTTTTGTATCAGATACAAGAACCCATGAAAGAGGGTTTATTGCCTTAACAAAGATCTTCATTAAACCCAATTTAAAATGTAAAGGTGTTAGTAATACATTTTTGGGATCAAGTAGAGGGATCAAGTAGAGGGATCAAGTAGAGGTGACGTACTGGCCACTTCTTCTGTACATAATGACAGTCTCTCGCACGGCTGTTCCATTCGTATATCCCAGTTGCATTCCAAGAAAAAGGGCTATTACTTTAAGGGCTCCAAATATTGCCCAACCATACTCATTATTATGGATGTGCTCTAAAAGAAACCTCATATTCTCATATGAATACTTCATACCGCATGCGCGAAGATATTTGTTATCGTTATGCACCAATACCACCTTTAAACTAATCCAATCATATGGATCATGTTTCTGTCCTATTGCGTTAAACAAAAGGTTAACTTCTTGACAGTATATTAGATCCCTTCTTGAAGAAAACAATTTGTGAATTCTTTCTGCCTTTTTCTGTAAAAAGTAATATTTACATCACTTAGAGAAGGTTCAATCTGGATGCTAAAAGTTCGGACTGCGATTTTGAAAGGTTTTGATCTCGAACTAAGTCATTAAGTTCACCCTGTAAAATTAGATGCGGTACTATTGAACGTCCTGGTAAATCAAATCAAGGATCGGTTGTCATTTCCTTTGCGGTTTATGTAACATCGGATGAAGAGAGAATATGCTAGTTCTTCATCGAGACTCAGAAGATTCTGCTGCTTTTGGAATAGGAAGTTGTTCACTATATTTGACAGGTCTTAAAGCTGATGGTAAATTACAGTACTTCTTCTTGATTGGCGTAGTCACCGCTTACGCGATTATAGCCGAGTTAACAACCGCGCGCCAGTCGTTTCTTCTTTTCGCTACGTGGCGGCAATTAGATATTCCAAGTGAAGCCAGGTCCTTCTCCACTTGGTCCTTCCAACGGAGTGGAGGTCTTCCTCTTCCTCTGCTTCCCCCGGCGGGTACTACGTCAAATACTTTCAGAGCTGTAGTGTTTTCGTCCATCCGGACAATGTCGTCGTATATCTCGTACAGCTCATCGTTCCATCGAGTGCGATATTCACCGTGGCCAACGCGCAAAGAACTTTCTTTCTTTCGCAGACCTTTTCTCTCGAAAACTCGCAACGCCGACTCATCCGTTGTTCACATCGTCCAAGCCATATAGCAGGACGGGAATTATGAGTGACTTATAGAGTTTGGTTTTTGTTTGTCGAGAGAGGACTTTGCTTCTCAATTGACTGCTCAGTCCGAAGTAGCACCTGTTGGCAAGAGTTATCCTACGTTGGATTTCCAGGCTGACATTGTTGGTGGTGTTTACTCTGGTTCCAAATTAGACGAAATTATCTACAAGTTCAAAGCTTTGACTGTCAACAGTAACGTCAGTGCCAAGTCACGAGTGCGACGACTGTTTGTTTGATGACAGGATATATTTCGTCTTGCCCTCGTTCAGTGCCGGACCCTTGTCCAGTCTGGAGAAAGCAGAACTAACGGCGCGGGTGTTGAGGCCGATGATATCAATATCATCGGCATACGCCAGCAGCTGTACACTCTTATAGAAGATGGTACTTTCTCCATTTAGTTCTGAAGCTCGAATTATTTTCTCCAGAAGCAGGTTGAAGAAGTCACACGATAGGGAATCGCCTTGTCTGAAACCTCGTTTGGTATCGAACGGCTCGGAGAGGTCCTTCCCGATTCTGAAGGAGCTTTTGGTGTTGCTCAACGTCAGTTTACACAGCCGTATTAGTTTTGCGGGATACCAAATTTAGACATCGCGTCATAAAGGCAGCTCCTTTTCGTGCTGTCGAAAGCAGCTTTGAAATCGACGAAGAGGTGGTGTGTGTCGATTCTCCTTTCACGGGTCTTTTCCAAGATTTGGCGCATGGTGAATACCTGGTCGGTTGTCGATTTGCCAGGTCTAAAGCAGACCTGATAGCCACACTGATAAGGTCGAATCAGTTTGTTGACGGTGGGCTTTAATCTTTCACACAATACGCTCGATAGAACCTTATATGCAATGTTGAGGAGGCTTATTCCACGGTAGTTGGCTCCTTTTTTGTGGGTTGGGCATAGCACACTACCAATCGATCAGCCTCAACCCATTTGGGGATGTTTCCTCGTGGAGGCTGAATTTACCCACCGTAGTACCAAAGATATCTTCTTTGTTCACCCTGGCGTTAAAGTCGCCAAGCACGATTTTGACATCGTGGCAGGGGCAGCTCTCATAAGTGCTTTCCAAGCACTCATAAAAGGCATCTTTGGTCACATCGTCCTTCTCTTCCATCGGGCCGTGGGCGCAAATCAGCGATATGTTGAAGAACCTCGCTTTAATGCGGGTTGTGGCTAGACGTTCATTCACCGGAGGGAATGATAGTACTCGGCGACGGAGTTTCTCTTCCACCACGAATCCCACACCAAACTTACTCTCCTTTATATGGCCACTGTAGTAAATGCCACAAGAACCTACTCGCCTCTGTCCTTGTCCCGTCCATCGCATTTCTTGGACGGCGGTGATGTCAGCCTTTATTTTTACGAGGACATCAACCAGCTGGGCAGCGG
>NW_017536975.1:93476-102227 GCF_001853355.1 Bactrocera latifrons | reverse complement strand
AATTAAGGGACCGAACATTCCAGGTGCATGCCCTCAATTCGTAGTCCTTATTTCGTTTGCCATGGTCGTCATCAAAAGTGGATTCTCTCATCCGAGGCTGTTATTGTGTTTTTATTGGGAGTGTTTTTTTACTCGGCGGGTCCCTATTCAGGGAATGTTTCGCCTTCTCACGTTAGCTCGCCTTCAAACGGATGTTCTTAGGCTACCCAGACGATACTTGGTCAAGGACCGGAAGTCGTGAGCTGCTGCCACTCCCAAGTGAGTGGCGATCAGAGAACTTTCCTCACTTGCGTAAACTTTTACACATGACTCCATCCTCCAGGACTTAGCCGTACATTTCAACCTTTTAACCAAACTGTTAATAATGTTCCATAAGTTTAAAAACAGGTATGAGGGCCCATGCTATGTTTTGGTCCCCAACTTTAACACCAAAATACAGTTCGTAAGTGTTTAGCACATGCGGAGTAAAATTAGGTTTTTGGATTTAAAAGTTAGTTCTCCGCACACATGACAAAAACTGTTGGCACTATTTACGTAATGCCTAGGCATTGCACCTAAAATCTTAAACACAGTTCAAAAACCTAAAAGAATGTGAACTCAAAAACGTTTTGCTATCCAAACATAGAACACGTAACCGAATCGGTTATACCTATGAGAGACATGTAGTAACAATACCATATATAGTACAAATATCATATGTGTGTCACCAAATACTAACAAAATACCATATGAGTATTGCAGTACTTTGCTGGTAAAAATACTATGATGTTTCATTGTGGTATTTGTATAAACACCAAAGAATTGCAACGAGTAAAATTTTTTTTGTTTATACTTAAGTACTGATCCGTTACTCTGTCTAATTCTGTCAGTTCGGTTCATATACACGAAGCGAATCGTGTGTTTTCAAATCAGCGATACAGAACAACTTTGAATCACCAGGGATCAGCTTATACCTGATTTGTTTATGAACATTCGTATCAGCAGAAATACCCGAAGTGATGCAAACTCAACTGTGGAACACAATGCTAGCGACAGACTGCCGCAGCACGACAGTGAACTGAAAATGGCGTTGTGAATCCTACTACAAGAACGTTTGTGAGAGGGCAGCAACATAAGAATGGCCGGCATGTACACAAAATAACTCATTTGTTCATTTTGCATGTACACAATTTCGTTGTGGCCATACTAATACCTYGCACTTCAATGAAATTTTAATATTTTGTTCAAAGTGAAATTTTTAAGCAAAAAATAGGTAAATAGGTAAATTTATTTGTTTTAAATTATCAATTGTTATTATAAATGATGTAACAGAGCTATTTTAATCCGTTTTTTGTAAAATAACGTCAGTTTTGTTAGAGCTTTGAGTAGTTTTACATATTAGTGGCATCACCTACCTCATCTCTCTATCTTCCATTCTACTGTCAACTCTACTGTCGTCCTACTGTCGTTGGCATATATAGGATGAAATTGAAGTTAGCGAGAACGACAACTGTCGGCCTGCCGTCGTGTAGTCGTGCAGCTGTCAAAATAGGTGCGTCCATAAGGACGTGTGTATTTTAATATTTGACAGATGTCGTTTGCAGTCTGTAGCGAGCATTGTATTCCACACATCATGCTTCAATGATTGAAATGATCGACATATACATACATATGTTATATGTATAATGGAAATGCCACCGAGTAAATATGTATATACAACAAAAATATGTATATGTATTTACGCTTCGAAAACTCGTAACATGCGCACATTTTCAAAGCTATTACATTTTTTGCCACACATGATTGAAATCAGTCCAGCAGAAAATTGTTGTTTGCTGTACTCATGGATTTACTCGTAGATTTACTTATAGTTTACCCAAAGTTTCACATCAATTCAAAAAATCGTCGCAACGCTGTTGGATTGGAACTGAAGCCAGCCATACCGTTTACTCGATCATAATTGCCAAAGAATAGATTGTTTGTGTTGTAACAGATCAGTTGCCGCTGGCGGCTACTCGAATTGATCAACAATGTTGTCTAGGCTGAACTGAATTGATTTGATTGTGTTTTTGGCACGAAGGTATGTTCTGATTTTATCATACTCGTTGCAGCGCTCTGATAAACACAGCTAAATAAAAAAGGTAACAAACTTTGCTAAAAGCTCTTCGAAATATTCTGTCAAACTGACTTAAAAAATTAATTATTGAAATGAAAACAAAATATTTTTCAAATTTTTCTTCTGGAAAAGCAGGAAATGACCCATTTCATGTGGGGATTTTAGAGAGACTTTAACCAAATCGCTCTTTTGCGATGAAATAAGATTAACTTTAGTGTACTTKAAATAATTCTACCTATTTCCTCCATAACACACAACTACATATTTATTGCTTAAAATTTTTTCGAAATATTTAATGAATATGAAACAAAGTTAGTATTAGGTTCTCAAAAAGTCTTGCGGTATTTTCACTAGTTGGCGCTGAGAGCGCGTAGTTCTAGTTTTATTCGTCGCATCGGGTCATGCTATACCTTTTTGGAAAGCTCATTTCACGCGCTAACACGTGTTTTTTTTAAGTCGTTCGTGAGTTATAGCGTCGCAAACATAGAGCAAAATAAAGAGAAAATACGGCATATTTTAYAGTACTACTACGATAAAGGCAAAAATGCATCTCAAGCCACCAATAAAATTTGTGCAGTTTATGCACCCGATACAGTTTCCATTTCTACCACACAACGATGGTTTCAACGTTTTTGTTCTGGTTCGAAGATGCGCCACGCTCCGGAAGGCCTGTCGTCGAAAATTGCGATAAAATCGCTGCATTGGTCGAAAGAGACCGTCATAGTAGTAGCCGTAGCATCGGTCAAGAGCTGGGCATGAGTCATCAAAAAAAATTTTATGAACAATTGAAAATTCAATAAAAATACCGCAAGACTCTTTTTGACAAACTATTATGTTTACTACATTGCCATGTGTGTCAACAACGTAGTAAACAGAATACCATGATACCTTTACTATGGTATTGTTACTACATGTCTGTCACGGCTGTTAGTCTTCTGATAAATTTTGTAAAATGAAATGATCGTAAAATGTGTTTACTTCAAACAAGCAGACAGAACCGGTCTAAGCCAAATAAATCCCTGATCGAAATATGGGACGATGCAATATAATGAAATTTTATGCATTGTAAAATCTAAAGACGCAGGTTGCAGATAGAAAAATTCCGTTTTTAGATTTGACTTCAGTTATTTGACAGACTGCAACCCTTTAGTAAAATGCAAAATATAAGTGTAAAAATAAGGACTGTACCGAAAAGAAACTGCACACAATTTTTTATTTGTTAGCGTAACGGATTTTTTTAATTCTTGCTTGTAACTTGTTTTTAATAAAAAATAGAAGAGTTTTTATCCACTTTTAATTAAAAGTATTAAAAAAAATTATTCTCTTAATTTATGCCGAATTTTTCGTTTAATTCCCTTCATTAAATTCTGCACACCTTCTTTTGTTACGGCTCGACTTGCTTTAAGCGAATTTTTTTTAAATTCATTGACGTTTTCGGCAACTCGATGATCCTTCTTTAAGTTACGTTTGACAATTGCCCAATATTTCTTTATTGGGCGAAATTCTGGAGGGCTCTCCTCTTTTTTAACAAAATTGACATTGTTATCATTCAACAAAGCCAATGTGGAATGAGTGTAGTGCATATTGTTGACACGATGTGTTTCTTATAAAATGGTATTAGACGACGGTTTAGACACTCCTTCTTATAATTGTCGGCCGATATAGTACTCTTTGTGAAAAATGGAGTGGTCTTAAGGCCGTAAGAGCATATATCCTACCAAATATTTCTATTTCAATTGTTGACACAGATTGGTCGACAGTACCATCTTTTGGTTTTGTATAGAATTGGGGACCTGGTAATGTTCTTGAGTAAATTTTTACGTATGTTTCATCGCCATTATAACACACTCAACAGAGTCTTTAAGCAAACGTTCGTACAACTTCCGTAGCCTTGTTTTCCCAATTTTTATTTGTCGTTGACTTTTTTTGGGAATCTTTTGTTTTTTATATGTTTTTAAGTTACTTCTTTGCTTCATTCTTTGAATTATAGTAACACTGGTTTTAGCTTTTTTCGCCAAATCGCGCACAGACATTGATTTGTTTTGGTTTATTAAGTCCAACACCTTTGCTTCAAGATTTGGATCACTAGGGCCTTTTTTCGCCCACTTTTTGATAAATCTTTAAGAGAACAGGTTTCATTGCACTTTATTATAATATTTTTTACACCATTTACATTGACTTTAAATCGTACTTACCGCAATATGATCAAACGGCTACTTCATGAGAAATATTGAATTGAAAGTGCGCAGTTTCTTTTCGGTACAGTCCTTAGATAGATAGATAAATAATTGAGCAATGCACTGCGACCTTAGGTCTATTGTGCCCTCTCCTAACTCACAGGGACTCCCTTAGCCCCAGCGTATTGATGAAGTCCAGTATTCTGCTGGGTGCTAGCGAGGCGATGTGATCCCTATCTAGAAACATGGCTCCAAGGGCCTTTGACCTGCGCCTACAGACTGCAATGCAGTCGATTAACAGGTGCTCCGGGGTTTCAGGGTCCCTGTCGCAAAACCGACAGTTGGCGCAAGATGATAGGCCCATGTTAGCTGAATGCCTTTTCAGCTTGCAGTGGGCGGTGTAAAATGCGACCAGGATCCTGAGTTTGTTTCTCGGGAGGTTTATTAACGATTTGAACCTCTTCAGGTTGTACCAGCAACTAGCAGCTTGGCATGACGCATACCGTGCGCTCGCTGCCAATACCTTTCGCTGTCCACTCTGTTTTCCTTGCGGAGCAGCTCCTTCACAGTATGGGAACCCACCCCAGTGAACGGTTCGGGCCGAACCATATTGGTGGAGGCTGCGGAGCGGGCTAGCTCGTCAGCCAGTTCGTTGCCGGCTATACCCCTGTGACCGGSCACCCAGATTAGGTCCACCTGGTTCTTTCCAGTTAGGTTGTTCAACCGTTCTCTGCACCAATAGCGATTTGATCTTGTAGGAGGAGATCGCTTTTAGTGCCGTTTGACTATCGGTAAGTATGGCTATTCGCTCGTTGCGATAGTTGCGGTGGAGGTTTATCTCTACACCGACTTATAGCCAATACTTCAGCCTGAAAAATACTCGGAAAACTTCCCATCGGAATAGAGAGCTTGGTACGCGGACCTGCAATACCCGCACCTATTCGTTCTGACGTTTTCGAGCCGTCGGTGTACCACCTCAATGTGCTATCCCTTAGCATTTGATCAAGAGTGGAGTCGTTCTACTCACTCTTGCTAACGAGGGTAACCTTAAACCTTTTCATGAAGTGAGTTGTTCTGGTAATGCTGTCCTCTAGGAGGAGGGCAATGGGAATGTCGTCCATCCTCTGGGACGAGATTATCTTGCCTTTGCCGCATCCCTCTGCTGTTATCTGCAGAAGTGAGTGCTTGGCTACTTGACCTATCATTATATGGAGCGGTGTGAGTTCCAACAGGATCTCCAGAGCTGCCGTCGGACAAGTCCGCATAGCGCCTGTCATGCAAACACATGCTAGCCGCTGAAGCTTCGATAGTTGAGTTACCACCGAAGCCTGCGACGCTACAGAGGCCCAGGACACCGCCACGTATGTAATTATCGGTCGCACAATCATGGTGTACAAAAACCTAACGATCTTTGGCTTACAGCCCCAGGATTTACCCGCCAGCCGTTTGCACACCACTATTGCTTTTGTTGCTTTGACCAGCGTTTGGTTCACATGCTGCTTCCACCGCAAGACCCAGGTATTTAACCTTGCTAGTAATCTCGATCTCTCTGCCCCCAAGTGTGAGGTTCCTCAAGCCGGGTAGGGACCTGCGCCTTTTGAAAGGGACTACGTTTGTCTTTGAGGGGTTGATGTTTAGTTCCACTCCCYTGCACCACGCCTTTGCCAGATTTAGACCTCGTTGCACTAGGTCACAGACAGTATCCTCAAATTCGCCTCTCGCTATTATCACAATGTCGTCCGCATAAACTTGGCAGCGGATCCCATTGTCAGTTAGCAATGCTAACAGTTCGTCCACGACAAGGCTCCATAGTAGAGGTGATAGCACACCTCACTGTGGACAGCCTCTTGTCGCACCACCTTGTCGAAGGCACCTGCGATGTCTAAGAAGGCACATCCCCTCACTTCTTTTGATGGGTAGCTCCGTGTTAGTCTTCCCACTGGCCAGAGCCTTGTGCAGCCGCTCCTCTTCTGGTGTAGAGGAGACCATTTCACAGAAACTCCTGAAGCTAGCTTGTTTTGCTGACSTAATCTCCTTATTGTAGAGGGTTAGGTAGCTCCTGTATACTTCCTAGACTCCTGTACGTTTTGCCTTGTTGAATAGGCTACGTACCCTTTTCCTGAGGTCTGCAAGCTTCTTTGAGCTTTGTCCACCAGGGACAGTTGCGACTATCTGTCCGCACTATTAGGCGGCAACGRCCGTTGTAAGCTTTAGTGATAGACCCGTTCAGTGTCAACACTCTGCTTTCTATTCACGGGCCCGTAACGCTATCATCGGTCTGCCTCACCCCACTTAATTCATCCTGTAGCATTACCCTGAAGACACTCCAGTTGGTCCTTCGAGGGTTGCGTCTTGGGGGAAGTTGCCTGACCTCAACCTTCAGTGCGAACCTTACAATTCTGTGGTCCGACAGGGAAGGCTCCGTTGAGACCCTCCACCTTAAGACCCATCCATTTGTGTTGCAGTCCGTGCTTCCCCATTCTACATGGTGAGCGTTCGCGTCGCTACCTCCCCTGGGAAGTAGGCTAATGCCAGGACGAAGTCTCTGCCTTCCCAATCTCTGGCCTGTACCGAAACCAAGTCCTGCGTCAGGAACTCTGAAATACAGAAAAACATAAAAAAAATACATTATTCCTGACTACTATGCCTGCTCTTGGTCGCTCACTAGAGAGGTCCCAGATTACCTTGTTGTGTACCGGCTTGAGGCCTTTGACCTCACCTTTATAGACCCAGGGATCTTGGATCAGCAAAAAGCCCAACTTATCCCCTGTGAACCTGCTCGTTAAGACTGCCGAAGCTCCCGCCGGGTGATGCAGGTTCACTTCGGCAACTTTCACGTCGACGGCCATTAAAGTAGTGGCTCGAGGGGGGGCATGTCCACATCCCCTCCGTCGTTCGCGCTGCTGTCCACATGGTCGCCTAGTCCCTCGAGGAGTTCCTGGGTGGAGGGTAGGCCTGCTTCCTGGGCAACTGGGCGTCAGCGGTTGCGACTAGCGTAGTCAGCTCAGCGCTAACGCTCGGTTGTTTTGCCACCTCGTCCACTTGCGTCCTCTCCACCACCTTGTTTGCCACCGTTGTGCCCTGTTTGGACCCGCTGCCGCACGGCTGGGTGACAGCCTTCCCTGCTTCTTTGCTCCCTGTGGTCACGGGTTTGTGCGGCCTCATGACCACCATGCCGAACCTGTAAAACAGGCGGAAGCTTGCAGCACGGACGTACCTGTCCGATTCGTCATCAACGTACAGGTACAATCTCCATCCTCGTAGGTCACCTTTTTCTTCTAACTGGCTGTTGACGACGCACCAGGCCGCGATGCTAAGGCCCCAGTTCTGGTTCTTAATCAGCCCCAGGGCAAACTCGTACGGCTTGTCATCGCTGCGGGGGAGGAATTTTGTCATCCTGTGCATGACCGGCAGATCCTCCGCCCTTTTTGCACAGAGGACTGGACCGGTCGAGCCTTCTAGCTTTGGGGCAAATTCCCGCAGTCAGTTGGCGGACAACTCGTCCATACAGTCCACCTGTAACATGCCACCTCTAAATTCTACCCCAGGTACAGTCCTTACTTTTGTATCGAAAAAATACGAACTTGAAATAGTGGTAGTTCTTGATCTGGAGAATCTCTCCAGCCATTGAGGTATTATCTGTACTTCTTTGGTAAAATATGTAGATAAAGCTTACACTGATTATTTTTTTATAATGCACACCTTTTGATAGTGTTAAATATTAAATAAAGTGAAGTGTTAGTGGATATAAAATTTTAAAATATAGGTATATATTCACTAAAAACCTTTTAAACACGCATACACGCATAGTGATTTTTTGAAATTTAAATAAAAGTATCTCAAAAACCATAAGTCAGTGTCAGCTATATATGTATGTTTATATTCTTAATCTAGAGGATCTCCTCTGTCCAAACATACCCATATTAACCTCAAAGAAATAGTGTTATGCTATTATAAAATTTAGCCTTTGACTTTTAATAAATTTTACACTTTATTTGTATTGASTATCCACTAATATTTTACTTAATTGGCCTCTAGTAAGGCCTGAGGAACTATGGACACCACATATTATGGTAATAATAGTCTGGAAGACCTAGTTCTAACTTATGTCAAAGAGAATATGTCATCAATGAGCCTACCAGCCAGATAATGACCAAAGGCATATCCCAAAAGAAGTAGAAGAAATAGTAGTTCGAAACCCTTTAGAAACGAAAGATAAAATAACAAACATTTAGGGAAATATAACTTACGGGTGATATGAGGTCTGGAAATGGAAGGGAGGGGGCTGACTTAGTTACTGTTATTAATTTCACTTTTCATTTAAAACGTAGTTAGAATAAATTTTCCATTGTTAAAATTCTATATTGCCTGTATGTATAGCACTTTTTTATACTCTCGGAACAAGGTTGCTAAAGAGAGTATTATAGTTTTGTTTGTAAGTCCTAAAACTAAAAGAGTCAGATATAGGGTTATATATAC
>NW_017536975.1:90448-92686 GCF_001853355.1 Bactrocera latifrons | reverse complement strand
ATGCGAGAGTATAAAATGTTCGGTGACACCCGAACTTAGCCCTTCCTTACTTGTTGATTATTGCTTACATGAAGTTTGATCAACAACATTTTTCACGAGGTCCCATACTTCTGCTTCTTGTGCGGTATGAAAGTTTCCGCCACGATTATCACACTCGCAATCTTTACGATTGATGTCGAAATCAAAACAATTTGAAAGCAATGAGTCCCAATTTAACTTAGTTTCATAAACCCCTGCTATCAATATGCTTTTCCGTTTCGTAAAATCGACTATTTCCTCGATTTTACGCGGAAATCAACGATATAYTCCACTGAATATCAGGAGCGGGAGTTGTACTTAGTAGTACTTCCTGATTGCATCTTCAACCCTAACTCCGACCTTGAAATTTCGTAAATTCGCCTGAAATCGTGAAATTGTCTACCTAGCGCCTGAAATACGCATCTCATGGCAAAATGTATAAAACAAAGGTTATTTGTCACGTCATTTGCTACCGAAATGGTATGTGATCATGACCGTAAGACGAACCGTTCCCGAGATACGAGCAAAAATGCGGCGCGCCACGGCGTAAGGTGAAAATCGGCTTGCGGCCACACTTCTAGACGTTGATTTCGCCGAATGCTATAACTCACATTCATTCACCTACACCAAAGGACACGTTCGGATAGGTCTCCACACAAATATTTTTTCATCGAGTTCCTTCACTCTTGTCGGTGATTTCGCCGATTTCTATCACTCACACTCATTATCCTGCGCCATACGAGACGTTCGGACTGGTCTCCACATAAATATTTTTTCATCGAGTTCCTTCACTCTTGTCGTTGATTTCACCGAGTGCTATCACTTATATTCTCTCAACAGAACACAGAACTTAAAATGTCTATCTAAATTTAAATTTAGACAGAAATGTCCTGTGTTTGACATATATCCGTACAATCTCTCTGAGTTCCAGTTACCTACTTACCAGGATGTTCTTTCGTGTTATCAGTTTGAAAGATTTCGTATAGGGCGACTCCGAGGCGACAACTGTGAACCTATGAGTAAAGAGGTTACAGAAATAGTTGCAAAAAAGGTTGAAAATACTTTCAAAAAGTCATCTATTCCGATAGTTTCACACACCAGAGCTGTACACATGCGCACCACATACCATAAGAAATTTCTGACTCTTAAACAAATGTTTTTAAGGAACCCAATAGGTTTGAGCTCTAAAAGAGACGAATTTGTCTCTTCTGCARGAAAATTATTTGACATCGCTGCTTGTAAATGCATTTATTTTTCTTCTTGCACTTGTCCAAAAGAAAGGAAAGTTCCTATCAATGAACAACCATTTCTCTTGGACCAGAGAACCAGAAGAATTGGTCGCATTGGAAGTGTTGATCTACCTGAAACAAAAAAAATTACAAAGAAAAATGTACGTAAAGAAAAGCTTTCGAAACGTCATTCAACATCAACACTTACCAGAAAAGTATCAGCTAGAACCACGTGACCGTTCRGATCAGCCAGACTCTCATACAGACGACAACAATGTAGGTGCGTCGAACATGGATTCTTCCAAAAACGATGCTGATGATGAATTTTCTCTTCCATCCTCTWAAACCAAACAAAACACACTAGTATTAGAACACACTGCTTTAGCTGCCCAAAGATTTGGAGTAAGTGATAGAGCAGCGGCCTTGATTGTTTCATCTGCTTTTCTGGATGCCAAAAAAGCAGGTTTGATAACAGAGGATCAGGCTAGCATTGTCACTGACAAATGCAAGATTAGTCGGGCAAAAAAAAGTTTTGTATTTTGACGGCCGCAAAGATAATACACTTACACAAGTCAGCGAAGGTGAAAAGTACTACCGCGACACTGCCAAAGAGGAACATGTTTCTCTAATAGCGGAACCTGGTTGTCATTACTTTGGCAACGTCACCTCACCTTTCGGGTCAGCTGAGGATGAGACGCAAGCTATATGGCAACATTTACACGACAACTCAGTTGATGTGGAACATCTAGAAGTTGTCGGTGCTGATGGCACCAAAACGAACACAGGTTGGAAAGGTGAAATCATTCGGAAACTAGAAGAAAGAATAGGTAGGCCATTACAGTGGATTGTTTGTCTTCTACATTTCAACGAACTTCCATTTCGTGCTCTTTTCGAACCCATAGATGGTGTCTCAAAGAGTCCAAATACATTCTCTGGCGACATAGGTAAACTGCTCCCTGATTGTGAAAAGTTGCCTGTTGTCAAATTTGAA
>NW_017536975.1:68282-86193 GCF_001853355.1 Bactrocera latifrons | reverse complement strand
CAAAGTTTAGTACAAAATCTGATTTTATCAATAAATTTGACACAGTTTCAGACTAAAACAAGCCTGACATATGGTTGGTTGGTTGGGTTGGGCTTGGGAGGAAGCCGAAGAGCAGCCATCTCCACGCGGTGGGTTCTGGGTGACCAATACAGGTTAGCTGAGAGTTTCAATAATTTTGACCTTGCGCTGTGGTCCGCCGCATTTTCGCTCGTATCTCGGGAACGGTTCGTCCTACGGCCATGATCACATTTCGGTAGCAAATGACGTGATAAATAACTTTTATTTTATAGATTTTGCCATGAGATGCGTATTTTAGGCGCTAGGTAGACAATTTCACGATTTTAGGCGTTGCAATGGAATCAGGAAGTACTAAGGCAACTTTTCCGCACTATTAGAAATCGCGAATCGAAAAAAGTCCAGAATCGACCCACCCTATTGGACGATGCCAACAACTAATGAGTCGACGTTGCGAGTTTTCGAGAGAAAAGTTCTGCGAAAGATTTATTGAACGATGAGCTATACGAGATATATGACATGACGACGCGCCGTTAGTTCTGCTTTCTCCAGACTAGACAAGGAAGCAAAGCAAATGGGTCTGGCAGTGAACGAGGGCAAGACGAAATATATTCTGTCATCAAACAAACAGTCGTCGCACTTGCGGCTTGGCTCTCAAGTCACTGTGGACAGTCATAACTTTGAAGTCATAGATAATTTCGTCTATCTTGGAACCAGCATAAACACCACCAACAATGTCAGCCTAGAAATCGAGCGCAAGATAAATCTTGCCAACAGGTGCTACTTTTGGCAAAGTCCTCTCTCGACGAACAAAAACCAAACTCTATAAGTTAAGATTTATGGTCATTTGCGCGTTGGCCACCTCGAATATCGCGTTTAATGGAACGATGAGGTGTATCAGATATATGACGTCATTGACWTAGTTCAGCGAATTAAAAGACAGCGGCTACGCTGGGTAGATCACGTTGTCCGAATGGACGAAAACACTCCAGCTCTGAAAGTATTCGATGTTGTACCCGCCAGGGAAGGCAGAGGAAGACCTCCACTCCGTTGGAAGGACCAGGTGGAGAAGGAAATAGCTACGCTTGGAATTGGCGCCACGTAGCAAGAAGAAGAAACTGCGGAGCTGTTGTTAACTCGGCTATATCGCGTAAGCGGTGTCTACGCCAATTAAGAAGAAGAAGGAGTATGTAAATTTTATTCGTCCACTCTAAATGCAATATAAACTGAACCAAAAAGGCTTAATTTAACATATTGGATATATCGGGAAAAAGTCAGCAAGTCAATAAACGGCTTAAGCCAAGATTAAGACCAAATTCATTAATATTTACCTATCCTTAATAAGTTTTATTAAGCTTCGTCACAGAGTGATATACTTGATCTCCTTTTTGCACGGGTTTTTTTTTTTGTACACCTTTTTTTACACAGTTTAACTTCTGTTGCACGTGTTTTTGTTTTTTGCATTTTAATTATATAGTTTTTTGGGATAAAAACAAAATTCGATATGTAGAAGTAAAGCAAAGGTCGAGGGAATTTAAAACTCCGCAAGATATATAGTGACGTCGTCAGTTGTCAATGATCCGTGAAATTGCTGTAATATTCTTTTATTTATTTATTTTCTCCATTTTTTTTTAAGCGGCATGAGGGCTCTTTTACACAACCACTCCTCATTAGCCAGATTATCTTGTAAACTCGGGAATACCTCAGTAATAAGGTTATCTTCCGAGCTAACAACATTGCTATATTGACTGTAAAAGGTTATTTGGCCCTTAGCAACCATTAGCATGCAACCTTCGCCGATCTCGAAAAGCGTTTATGCAAAGAGTCCACACTTCTGATTATTGAAGAGCTGAACCCTTATGTTAGTATTCAACTGTTACCACTCTACCTTAGCCCACTACAGTGAAGCGTTGAGGTTAGCGTTTATAACGTCTGTCGCGGTATCTCGCTCCTGACGCAAAGGAGCACTCCACCCATTAAGATTCGATTGCCTCGAATGTCTTGCAAGCTGCGTCAAAAAAAAAAGAAAAATATCGAATTATCCGTTAGTAACGAGGCTCTGTTTGTTTGAATTTAATTACAAAAGCCACAGTGTCATAACCAAGCTCTCTGGAGAAATCAGTGCACAGCTCTTCTCTTTATGGGGTTGGTATATTGAAATCTGACTTTAATTTTCCCACCATCGAAAAAGTTATATACTCTCAAGTTTCAGCGCTTCGTTACAAATTTTGTCATCGTTGTCTACAGCTTTGTACTTTATATATAGCAGTTTTTCAGTATGTTGTGGTCGTGGCAAGTATGAGAGAACATGTGTAAAATGTTTCATACATTTATCTCTATTTTTATCCGGGTTATTTAACATTCGTYTTTTTTATCAGTTTGATATAACTCTATATCTAACACGATTTGTTTTAAATGTTTTTAGTCGAATAGTTGATAACTTAAATAATTATACCATATCATAAGTTCAATATTTACATTATTACTTCTACATACTGCATCTACAATATGCTTTATGAAAAAATAATTTTTCTAGCATTTGATTTATCAAAGGAACAGAAACAGAATTTTGGAGATGATATTACTTGGCAGTTACGTCTCGCTCGAAAGAAACGATGGAGTTTGTTAGAAGAAAAAAGAATATGTCAAGAAATTGAACTGCAAACGTATATAAATAGGTAAAACTTACTCAATATTATAGAATTAATTGTTATATATAATGATTTTAAATGATTTTCAGGCTTATAAAAGAAGATATGGATAGAAATTTAGCTAGATTGAAAATCGACGGAAATATTAATGAACATGAATTAAAAGAAAAACAACAAGAATTTGAGCAACAATGTGTAAGTATTTTAATTTATTTTGAATATGCAAAAATAAATTTATTAATTTTTTTTAAATAATCTTGATTACTTTTAAAAACTTTATTTGTTGCTTTACATGCTCGGTATGTAATGTCCGGCCACGTAGATGTAGAGGAGCTAAGTTAAAATGCAATGCTTGACGCTAAAATTTAGGACCTGGAATTTTAGCGTAGCATTGCGTTTTATAAAACTAGCTTACAACTAGCTTAGCACCTCAAACTTTTAACAGCTTTCATTCACAATGATTATTCTAAGGAGGAAATATTGTAAAACTCTGTTGCAACATACATTCTTAATATTTTTAGTCAATCAGAAGTTCATTTGCAATTAATACCGTAATTGGTTAACTATAATGCCAAATTTAATGAATATAGATATCCGACTGTAAGGTTGAATTATATCCTGAACAGGGTATGTTAAGTTTGTCACGAAGTTTGTGACACCTAAAGGGAAACGCCGCAAACCCTATAAAATGATCAACTTAACGAGCTACATAAGTAGGCTTAACAATGTCCGTCTTTTCGTATATATGCGAGCTAGTCTGTCAGTTCTTAAAATGTCAATTTGAAATTTTACACTTGTCAAAGAAGGTGAAAATTTGTCGATATCGAACCACTATTGCATGTAGCCATATAAACTGAACAATCAGAAAAAAGTAATTTTTTTTAAATATTTTCATCAATCAACCTGAGTCAGCCTTATAGAGTATTTGGCAAAATATCTTCACGACATTTATTTTCCAAGGCAACGCTATAATCTGCGAAGAAATTGCATATAACTGTCATTCAAACTTTAATTTTATTTTATTTCAAAATATT
The DNA here is from genome assembly GCF_001853355.1 of Bactrocera latifrons. Lineage (NCBI taxonomy): Eukaryota > Metazoa > Arthropoda > Insecta > Diptera > Tephritidae > Bactrocera > Bactrocera latifrons. The sequence goes on along the minus strand of NW_017536975.1, from coordinate 82,493 downwards.
TTTCATTCTCTATTTACAGGATGATCACATTAAGGAGCTTAATAATATTTTTGCAAAAGTTGATGATAGAAGACGAGTGAGTTAAAAAATCTTTTCTCCTATTAAAATCAAAAGTATACATACCTGTGTACACTTGTACAAAGTTTAAAGATTTGTCCATTGAGTCTATTTATAGAATTAGAACATATTTATATCCAATAACTACCACTTCTCTATTATAACAAAAAACTATACAGTTGTATTGTATGGAAATTAAAATTTGCCCTAAAACTGTCAAACCTCAGCGGTTAATATCTTTTAAACGTTTAGGTTTCCGAAAAGTCGTAAAATACCATTTTGTACAGCATTTAAGTAATTGGAAGCAAAATATGAGTTTTACTATCTGAAAAGTCGTAAGACACTATTTTGTAAAGCATTTAAGTAATTGGAAGCAAAATATGAGTTTTACTATCTGATAATAAGAAAACTAAATGAAAAACCGTTAGGCGGAATGCCTAAATTTGCCCAATAATTAATCCCTTTCTCCAATTTTTGGTATGAATATTACTTCTGATTGTGTCTTGACTAGATCGGCACATCACCAGGTAAATTCGTTTTCAGCAAAGCTTACCTCTTGGCTCTTGGTGTGGATACCATTAGTTTTTCTTTTCGATAACTTTGCTTCTTCTTTATTAACGAATTTCTTGTTGCTGCAATGGTTTAAAAGAAATTAAATGTATCATGTTATCATAGTAAGTATATTTTTCTGTGAGGCCCTTAAACGCACACTGGTTTTAAATTAGAAGGGCCGAAATTGCCATTGCTGATGCGGGTGCACCTGGACTGCACCCACTGTTCCTTAAGTAGTGACAAAAAACTTTTGGATTGTAGGCAGGGTTAGTTTTTGGACATCATGCCTGTGTGTATGAGTTGGCACTCTCTAATCCATTGTTTTCTGAAAACCTTATTCTCTTCATTAGATGATTAGCATGTAGGAGACTTCAGACCCTTATCAATATCCGGCTGTCTTGGGAAGTAACTATGGCTTTATCTTGCTTAGGGCCGCTGTCACGAAAATAGTAAAAACATGGAAACAACCGATAGATATTTGTGCACAGATTTAGAAAAAAGAACAGTAAAATGATATGTCACAATACTTTAGGCGCAGCTGGATTTGAAAAACGTTTCTTCTCGGAGTACTCACATAAGCGTAGATACACTTCGCTTCACTTAAATAGGAACATAATTAATTTTTAAGATTCGAGCATATGGTTCCTTCATTTAGACATCGCAAATATTCCCATTTCGCTTCGTTTAAAAGACGAAACTATTTTGAAAAAATGTTGTGAAAATTAAAACTATACCTTTAAAAATTTTGTGTATAATATTATATATGGGGTGTATTAATGACCAACTTGAAAATGTGCTTTTAAATTTGCGTCACTTGAAGAGGTGCAAATCTAATGGAAGCAATTCTAATAAAATTTACAATGAGTTCRGCAATTTAAACTTTCCTTTATAAGAAGAAAAAACGAAAAAAATAAGGGGAAAATATTAACAGATCACAGTAACCCTTTTAATGCTCCAGGTAATGCTCCAGGAGAATCGTAAAGAAATTTAGCTCGTATTTACTTGTGCGTTACTATACGCGCATAATTTATTTGCTTTGAAGAAGCACGGTGTTGTGTTCTTATGTTTAAACAATAAAATAATTAAGTATCTTAACTTACATTTTTTTGAACCGTCTAACAGCACACATAAATATCAAAACAATATTCAAATTTGTTAGCGATTATCTTCTTGCTTTATTTGACCTTAGGAAAGAGGAACTTTTTCTAGCCTGTCGCCATAGCCACGACGGGGTTTGATGCTTTGGGGTGTAGTATGTTATAATAGGACAATTGAGTTACAGATTCAAATGTCGAAAACGACTGCTTCTTCGTACAAACAAATACTCGAGTGTGCATTTTCGCAATTTTTCAATATTTTTGAACCCATTCATTTGGTATGCCAAGAACAATGTAGTAAAATCTTGGATTGCAGTTTAAAATGTGATTTTTTTTTAAGTAACCACCCTATTCCAATCCCCAATTAACATTAATAAATATTGCATGGAGTGAGATATCCTTGGACTATTTAAAAGCCTTTCTGACAGCCTTCCGAACATTTTTTAAATTATCCTAAATAAAGGAGGCAGAACATTACTTTGTAAAAATAAATGAAGTGATTTCGGCTCGTAACATCAGAATGTCAGGTAAACCCCCTTTTGCGGAACGTGTCAGAGAGGGCGAGCACTACTTGATGAGCAGCTGAGCGGGTGATTTCTCCCAAATTTTGGTTCTCCGAAATTTTGTTAATCTACTGTAATCATATATCCATATGTATATACATTTCTCTTGAATAAAACTGTGTCATATATTGCTAACRTTAAGAAATATTTGAGCTAAAAACAAATATAAAAAACAGAATAGGAAAACTAGCAGCAATTAGCAAAGAAAAAAATATATATATATATCTTAGTGACCATTAAATATCTTGGTGATCATTTTATAGCAATGCTTAAAAAATTAGTATATAGGCAATTAAAAGAAGTGGTCACCAAGACCTATTCCTTCACACTTGCTTTATATTATTTTTAATTTTAAATTATTTTCGTCAATTTTAGAAACGCGATGTCCCAGATTATTTGTGTGGTAAAATTAGTTTTGAAATTCTCACCGATCCTGTGATAACTCCATCCGGTATAACATATGAACGGAAAGATATTGAAGAACACCTGCAACGTGTAGGTCACTTTGATCCTGTGACTAGGGTTAAATTAACCCAGGACCAACTAATACCGAATTTTTCGATGAAAGAAGTAGTAGATTCATTTATTGCTGAAAACGAATGGGCTTTAGACTTTTAAATATTATTAAATCTATGTAAATAAATGTATTACAGAAAATTGATATATTTGTAAGGTTAAGTAAAATATATATATAATAAATATATTAAGATACCCAAACATAGTTTCATTAACCAGAAGAAAATTTGCAATATGAGAATACTTAGCCAACATATTTGTGTATATGTATTATTGGTTTGTCAAAACCTATCTTCTAGAGGTATTGTTAGTTTATCGTTTTTTCCATTCGCAACACAATTTTTGCAGGAAAAGGTAGTTGGCATTTACAAAAGTTTAATTTTTACAGAAAAAAAGTAAATGACAATAATACTTATTTTGACAGATGAAAATGTAAAACCAAAATTAATTATAAGTATTGAGTTAAAGTTAAATTTTGTTTTCAGTTTTTTGTATTTTAGATCCGGAAGGTACAAAGGTTAGAATAGCTTAATCCAGTAGGTCAATAAGCCACGCATAGACCAGTTTGGTCACTTGCTAAGTACATTTTTTTTATGATAAGCATTTTGAAAACTTTAACAATGTTTGATATCACTACAACTAGTTTCAAAAACTAACGAGCAGTTTGATTTAAATATCTTAAAAACAAATTACAGAGAAATTAATAGTAATATTCATACATATATGGTATATAATTAATTCCTTTATATTTTAGCTTCCAGCTGAACTATGTGTTTGTTTTTTACATAATCGACTAGAGCGGCATGTGTCTAAAAGAAGATTTCTTGCCTCCTCGTTCATTAAGACTTTTCTAGTGGGCATCTGCCTGAATCCTTATTTCTTCGGCGACTGTATTCATCCTTAAGTCTCGATGAATATCAGCATTTCTGCAGTACCAAGGAGCATTTGCAGTGCATCAAAGCAACTTGTTTTGAAAACGTTGTATAATATTAATACTGTCATCAGCAAAAGTGGCAATCATGTTTGGTGCTAACGGTAAGTCGCTTGTATACATAATATATATAAAAGTAGACCTAAGATACTTCCTTAAGGAACTCGTGCTTAAAATTTTTTCAGTTTGTAGAATTTATTTCCTTGTTTTACACGGAAAAATCTCACGGTGATATACGATTCTAAAAGAGCACAATACTCAATCGAAAGACATGCTTTTAGTTTTTGCATAAGTCCTTCGGGTCATACCTTGTCAAACGCTTGTGCAGCGTCAAGGAATACATCTGAGCATACGTTTGCCTCCTCCAGGGATTTTTCTACTTCTGATGTTATTCTGTGAATATGTTCTGTTGTTTAATGCTTTTTTCTAAAACCCAACTAATGCGATGGGATTAACTGCTGTTCGTCGATTACAGATTTTAATCTTAGATGCTAAGTCCATGAGGAGTAGTCATCGTTTACGATGCCTGAGATTGACACGAGTTTTAACAAACTTTGCGGCCTCACTATCGATACCTCCGCCAGTGTATCATACTATGGAGACCCCTGATGCTTACAGCGTAGTCTTGCCAATACAGGACAAGTGCACAAGAGATGCTCCATTGTTTCCCTGATGCTAGGTATTTTCTTATTTCCTGTGTGTGTCGCCACCAGAGATTGTACAGTTAGTATTCCCATCATATTCTTTCTATCGAGTGTCAATAGGGATTTTGTGTATTTCTAATTTACCCTTTTCCACATGAGGTAGCTCGATCCATGTTAGCCGTACACCATTCTTGGCAATCTCGTCTACCATTTCATTGCCAACGATGACTTTGTATATTGGCACCCAGTAAAAGTGAAGTTGTTTACTTCTGACAACACTTTCCACTGATGCCCTGCTTTCCAAGGCACTTATGGCTGATACGCAATAGCAAAGACTTAGCTTGAAATATACTGCAGGGGCCCGGCAACTAAAAATGTTGCCTTATGCCTAACTCTGGACAGTATATTCCCGCACCAACTCCATCGTCCTGTTTTAAGGTATCAGTATAGATGTTTAGAGTGTTGCGCGTAGCTAACATAACTTTACGCCAGCCTTCTCCACAGTCGTGTGGCATATAGCAGGATGCAAGGAGTAGAGACTCACCCTTGTCATCACCATCTGTGAAAGACTTAAAACAATATGGGAAAACATTTGCTACTTTTGCCTTGTTAATTGCACTGGGGGTGCGTGTTGTGTAGTTTTCAGGCGAGAGAGTTCAGTTACAACGCCCCACACCATCTTTCCGAACCTTGCGTACAGAATTCCCTCTGGAAGATGTAGCTTTGGCCTTCATCTTCATTGAAAGATTTCTTCACACATAACACCTTCTAGTTGCTAGTTGGCGCGGGCGGATTCTGCCGTTTCAGCAGCAGCAGAACATGATCCGGGTCCACCACGCGACGAGTGTTTAGCTTCGCTTTGGGCACCGATGGAATAATGCTGCGGTCAACTTTCTCCAGTTTCGCTTCTTCCCATAAGTTTGGAAGCGTTTTGAGCGCTTTCCTAACCCATGTTAGCGTCGTGTCGTCGTTACATTTTTAAAAATTGACACTGCTAAGCGACCCTGCTCGATCAAATGCCGACATGGGTTCGCTCGGTTCGGCGTCCGTTCTCGAGAAGAGGACTTCCAATAGCTTCATGTCCACTATTTTCCACCGCTCCAGTGACATTTGCCTCAGCGGGTTACTGCGGTAAAATGTTGTTTTGCAATATCATTGGCACCGTCCCTGACTTGGACGTTGTTGGTTTATCCGTGTGTTTGACGGCTAGCTTCCAGCAACGACTTTGAACTTCTTCGATCGAACGCAAACTCTTTCCAGCGATATGCTCCTCAATGTGATTAATACACGCTGGATTAGAGGCATTACATTAGTGTCGAGTGTTGAAAAACGATGTTTCACCCCACTTCCTTCAGACTCTACTTGATCCTCGCTTTGCTTTTTCCGGGAGCCTCTTTTTGACAGAGTTGGAACTCTGGGTCACCTGTACAGGAGAACGAAAAAGCTCTACTTCCGCATTAACGCTTACAGCGATTTCTTTTGGGAAAAAACTTACATTAACCTTCGCTGAAGTCGTCTGCCTGCAATGTATTGACTCTGCTCGGAGCCAGCTTGAGATCATGACATTATAAGCAGTCGATAATCGCGCCCAATTCTTTATGGATGTAGTAATTTTCRAATCGGATAACGAGGTAGAGCCGGGTGGTGACGATGTCGAACGTTTTAATTCAATGTATAACAGCGTTCGCGATGGGTGTCGAAAATCGAGTGTTTTCTAATCTTTTTCTTAGTTTGCGATGTCGTCGTGTGGTAACCGCTCACTGACTTTTTGTATCTACAAAAAGGAAATTCCTCTAGATTTGTGTTATGAACATATTTCGCAAAAATTAAATTAGGAAAATAAAATTCACCCCCACAAAATTTTGAATAATGCTAACTGAAACTAAAACTAAATAAAGGAGTGACATCTACCTAAAATTGTTCCAAAGTATAGGGGTCATGCTCTGTTCAACGCACATACCGAACTCTACAATATAGTACATCACACCTCATTCGACAAAACACCGACACCCCGCGGCAACTCGATCGGCAGCTCCACGCTTCACATCGGAACACTTCGATCTTCAATACTCGGTGACTATCTGTTTTAATTTCCATTGAGATGTTAGCATTTCACTATTAAGCATAAATTTATTTTGTTGAAATTGTAAGCTGATATGGAATCATGATAATTGTTAGCATGTTTAATTTTAAACATTAAACCCACGCAGTTTTTGCAAATAAAGTCGTGCACAACCACAGCAGAGGTATGGAAAAAGTTGCGGGTCATTCATTTACAGGTAGTTTCAGTTAAGAAAGTACAGAACTTTCAACAGATGTTATACTTAAATATGAAGCAAGGGAAAAATGTTGCACGCTGTGTGAATGCAATTACGCAAAAGCAACACCATAGGAGTAGAACAGACAACGGGCAAAACGATGCAGAGAGAGCCGAACAAGCAGCGTTTAAGGGAAAATGCTTTTACTGCCACAAAGCTGGGCATCGCGCAAATGAACGCAGAATTAAGGAAAAATTATGTTACATTGACAGTGGTGCTGCGCCACATTTGTGTTTAGACAAAACTATGTTAGTCAGTGTGGTAGTGGGAGTGTCAAAAAGAGAAAACAGTTTTGTGTGTCCCATGTCTGAAGAGAAATTTTCTGTCAGTTAGTAAGGCAGAGAGTAAGTGAGCAAAACAAAGTTTACAAATAGTGGATAATAAACCACCCAAAAAAATTGCTCTGGTCAGAAAGATTGAATAATTTGTATTAGTATGTTTCAACAAAAATGAAAATAGGCGACTAATTTATTGAATGATTGTTCACTAGCAGTAAGTGTATATTCATAATGGCTGTTGCGTCAAGCGACAAATATATACGTATATTTAAACCTAAAATTAAAATTAAGAAAATTGAATTATAAAAATTATAAAATATTGAATTATTAAAAAATTAAATTAAGTCTATTGTAAAATACCTCCCTTAATCATGAATTCATAATACCAATATATTACTTACCTTAATACTTATCATAATCTCTTACAATATCTAACGAAAGTTGAGAATGATTATACTTACCCCTTTTTTAATACATATTTATATTACCACTAGTTTAAGCCGTTAGTTTTAAGATTTAAGCTTAGCAATTAGATTAAGAAATAAAGGACGCTCTCTTGTATTTTGAACGTGAATTCGAACGGACGTGGTTTTAATTTGTCGGAATATTATATTTTCGCTTCCGTGACAGGCAATTAGGCTTTTAATTACTCGCGCATTCCCAAGTACATATTTTTTCGCATCTCAAAAACGCTTGAGATTTTTCAATGGCCCTTTCGTTTTCGAAGAAAAAAAAAATTAATTTGTTTATTTCATAAAACATAAAAATAAGTATATAAGAAATTGAAAGCATTTAAAGTGAAACGCAGTCTCCGACTGTCACTCGACGCATACGGTTGTGCTATCAGTAATTTCGTTGTGTTAATCAATTTCGCTTGTGCAAATTACATTTTCGCATTCCTTTTCGCACCTAATTTTTTCAATAAGCCTGCTCTTATTTTCTAACTCCTATTAATTAAATTAAATTGTGAAAACATGTTCCCCTGGGGGCCGCTCTAGAAAATAATAGGTTCGCCCTATTATCTTCTAGTCCTCAATCAAAAAGAAAGAAAAAAGCGAACCCATTATCGAATGAAGAATTATTCCCTATTCTACCAACAACAATAATCAAAAACAGCAATAACAATCCCAAATACATAGTGGTAAGTTCAACTGATGCAAATAAGCCGTTGAATAAATTTTCCTGCTTCGCCGTTCATAAATCCCTGAAACACATTAGCTCTGAAGTAATAAAAATCAGTCAACTAAGGGATGGTAATTTGCTACTTGTAGTTAAAAATAGCACTATCGCAAAAAAATTTACGACAACAAAGCAACTCGTGGGAATATGCAGTGTAAAAATTGAGCTCCACAAAAATTTAAACTCATACAAAGGTACTATTTAGACTCCGTGCCTAAACGATATTCCCGACAATGAAATAATTGAAAACTTGAAAGACCAATGTGTCATATCGATTTATAAATTTCCAAAATACRTAAATGCCCAACCAACTCCAAGTGGTGTAGTCCTCCTAACATTCGATCGCTACTCCCTACCGGAAAAAATTGATGCTTCATGGTATACAACAAAGGTAAGACCATACTACCCAAATCCCATGAGATGCAGAAACTGCCAATTACTTTGTCATACAAAAAAAACTACAACAAGGTCCCTACTTGCGATACATGTGCATTACCAACCCACAATCCCTCACCCTCCTCCTCTTTTACTCCACCTACAACTTCCAACTCTAAAACAAGCAGCACAAACAACGAAGAAAATGTATCAACCACTATAAATCAAATAAATTCAACTCATTCGCTTCCAACAACAAGTGCAGTCGAAGACTCAACTGTAACACCTTTTGACTACAACCCTCATCACAAAATAGATTATGAGAATTCTTCAGTGGAATTTGAAAGGTCTGTTTAACAATTATCTAGATTTAAATATACTCATAAATAAATTTTCACCACGCATAATTGCATTACAGGAAACTCACCTCCAAGCAAACAATATAATGGCATATACTCCATAACCAACCACAAAACAAATCAGCTAAACAAGGCATTGCTCTGTTTATCAAAAAACATATCAAACACAAACGTATTCCAGTCTTATCCAACATTTCCGCCATTGCTACAGAAATTAACATCGGTTTCAAATTTTCCATAGTCACATGCTACATCCCTCCGAATCAAAAGTTTAATGCAGGAGAACTTATGGGCGTCATTAACGCTGTTCCTGTACCCACAATAATCATTGGAGATTTTAATGCTTGGAGCCCCCTATGGGGATCTACCTTCTCAAATGGAAGAGGTCAAATAGTGGAAGATGTCATTCTCTAAAAAAACTTATTTGTTCTTAACGATAGATCACCAACTCACTTTTCCTCCCACAAAACTTTCACTCACATAAACATTGCTCTTTGTTCAGCTTCCATAGCCCATAAACTCTGTTCTTATACTCTAGAAGACMTTCACAATAGCGACCACTTTCCTATCATAACTACCCTCATCACCCCGATGCAATACATCGTGAGGCCGAGATCAAAATTTCTTACAGAAAAAGCTGATTGATTAAAATATTGCTCCCTGCTCAACACATCAGCAAGTGCTGAAATAGTATCAGAGAACATAAACGCAGAAGCATCAAAAATAAAAAGGGTTATTCGATCCGCTGCACATATCTCAATTCCCCAAACTACCACAAAAAAATTGACCGCCAAACTACCGTATTGGTCCAATCTATTAACTACCTTGAGAAATACAAAACAAACCCTTTGGTCTAAATTCAAACAGAACGTAACAACTGAAAACTTAAGTAGATACAAAAAAGCAAACTCTAACTTCAGAAGAGAACTAAGTCTGCTAAACGCATAGCCCTTGAAAAATTAACAGCTAATATAAAGCCCACTTCAAGCTCTAAAAAAATATATAATGACATCAAATCTCTTACAGGAGGACATAAACAAAATAAAATCGATTTTATTCAATCTCCCGTAGGTCCCATTTACGATCCCCAGCATATTGCACAAACATGGTCAAAAAACTCCAAAAATTTCAACTTTCATCCGAATTTGTTACACTTTCTAATCAAATCATTTCTCAAACATACACAACCCATCCCCGTGCTTCGAAGCTACATTGATAGAATCTCTCATTACATTAGAAGAGTTCGATTCTACTATCAGCAAAATGTCCGGAAAAAACCCTGGATCAGACAAAATTTCCTACCCCCTCCTAAAAAATCTTCCATACTCTTTAAAAATCAGACTTATAACCCTATACAATAACATATTAAAGCAGGGTATTGTACCTCAAGAATGGAAAAATCTACAATTATTCCTATCCCCAAACCCAACAAATCGAGTGCTTCAATTTCAGACTTCAGACCCATTTCTTTGATACCCTGCATTGCCAAAGTTTTGGAAAAAATTATATCAAAGAGACTCATGTGGTATTTAAAACAAAAAGGGCTGATAAGCCMCAACCAGTTTGGTTTTCAAAGTGGTYTTGGCGTCACTGACCCACTTCTCTACTTTGRACAYCACGSTACAACAACAWTATYAACCAAAAATCACTTATCCGTCCTCAGTCTAGATTTTGAGAAAGCATTCGATAGAATTGGAGCTCATACGGTATTACAAGAATTAAAAAAAAATGGGACATTTGAGATAAAACGTATAATTTCATAACGTCAGTTCTTTCAAATCGTAAGATTACAGTAAGTGTTAGTAACCACAACTCCAACATATACCCCCTACATAATGGCATACCCCAAGGATCTCCCCTTTCTACAACACTATTTATTATTGCCTTTAACCAATTAAGCAACTTAATAACCTCATAGCGATGTGTAGAATATATCATCTACGCAGACGATATTTTAATTTTTTCGCCTTTAAAAAACTTAAACCAAGTAAAAATCATTTTTAGCAACACCCTAACTGAAATAGCAGAATGGGCTAAAACGTCAGGAACAAAAGTTTCTGCAAGCAAAAGCGCAACATTTCACGTTTGCAGAAAAAGAAAATGCATGTTCCCTAACCTATCCTTCGAAAACACACAAATTCTTCACACTACTACTTTAAGAATACTTGGCTTAATTTTTGATAAAAAACTAACATTTAAGGAACATTGTAAATATCTTAGATTAAGTTTACTTAATAGACTAAGCATTATAAAATTTCTCTCTTCAAAACACTGTCATATATATATCTCAAGTCTTGTAAATATTGTAAAAGTATTGATGTTGTCAAAAATAGACTTTGGACTCGCAATCTATGGACACTGTGCTAAATCCCATCTCGCACTCATTGAAACCCCTTATCACATARYGGTARAAAGGAGCATTCGCGCATTCCCTACTTCTCCAACCAAAGTGGTCTTAACTGAAGCAGGTCTACCCAGCATCCATCTCCGAACAAAGCAGAATACAATGATGCTCATACCAAAGCTCCTCCAGTGCAAAAACTCTTTTTTGTTTAATGCGATGAAAACATATCGTACCACCAAAAAACCATCCACGATCGTACAATGTATAAACATTATAAAAAAACTTAACATAATATCAACACCACAATTAATAACGGAGAATACTCATCTTCACTGGCTGACGTTAAAATCATCCATAATAAGTACGTTATTCAAGTTTCAAAAATCAACCACCAAAGCAGAACAATATATCCAGCTATTTAACGACGCAGTAAACACTTATAAATCAGAGTGGAAAATTATATACACCGATGGATCAAAATCGGACACCCACACTTCGTTTGCWGTGACAAACGACCAAGGTGTCATTATAACCGTCGGTGTTTTACCACCGTACTGCTCTATACTTACAACTGAAGCGGCTGCGATATACGAAGCGGTGCTATTTATTGCACAATCTAAAGAAAAACACATAATATGCCGTGCTACCAAATCGACAATTACCGCGCTGTTGAATGATACAAATAACTCAGTACTGATCAAGAATATAAAAGATATTTTATACAAACACAAAAACATAATCAAGATCATGTGGATCCCTGGACACGCTGGTATTAGAGGCAACCAACTTGCAGATGATCGCGCCAAAAAGGCGAGTAGAGAACCAGTTTTCTCGTACGCACACGTCACATCAAAAGATATTCGCAACCTATCAAAAAAAGAGCTTTACGAGTCAAACTCTAGAGACTGGATAAACTTTCAACACCAATACAAGGAACACAATCCACTGGTGTCAAGCCAAACTACCCACCCGACTGTTCCTACCAATACAAAAAAATATTTGTGCGCCTTAAAATAGGTCACACTTTAAGAACACACAATTATCTGTTGAACAAAACGGATAAAAGTAGCTGTTCACTTTGCAATCATGCAAACGACTCAGTTAACCACATCCTAAACGACTACACCGCACTAGCACAAAAATGGAAAACCATCTTTGGAAACAGGGAACCCTCCCGTCTCCTGAAAACACCAAATATTGACAACATCAATGCTTTCAACAATATTCTTAAGATATGTAAGATAAATAACATTTAATATTATAAGCAAATAAAAACTAAGTATTAATTTTACACTTCATTTTAATTAGACATAACTATTGTAATAGATAGCCGAAGGCCCTAGTAGTCAGTGCTTAATCTTTGTGTATTAATTATTAATAATTACTTCTCATTTAAATAAATAAATAAATAAAATAAATAAAGGGAAACGTAAACAAAGGGATCAGTAAGTCTTTAATAAAATGTGAAGGAGGATGGAGTCATGTGTAGAGGTTGACGCAAGTGAGGAAAGTTCTCTGATCGTCATTCACTTGGTAGTGGCCAGAAACGATTCTTTTACATATGGCCCAAGCAGCTTACGACTGCCGGTCTTTAACCAAGTATCCTCCAAGAACATCCGTTTGAAGGCGAGCTAAAGTGAGAAGGCGAAATATCCCCTGCATAGGGTTGTGCGCTGGGTTTGGGACCTGCCACGTAAAAAACACGCTCAGTGAAAAGGAACAACCAGCCTCGGATGAGAGACCCCTCTTTTGATGACGACCATGGCAAACGAAATAAGGACTACGAATTGAGGGCATGCACCTGGAATGTCCGGTCCCTTAATTGGGAAGGTGTCGCTGTCCAGCTGGTTGATGTCCTTGTGAAAATATAGGCTGACATCACCGCCGTCCATGAAATGCGATGGGCAGGACAAAGACAGAGACGAGTAGGTCCCTGTGGCATTTACTACAGTGGCCATATAAAGGAGCGCAAGTTTGGTGTGGGATTCGTGGTGGTAGAGAGACTCCGTCGCTTAGTACTATCATACATTCCGGTGAATGAACGTCCAGCCACAATTCGCATCAAAGCGAGGTTCTTCAACATATCGCTGATATGTGGCTGCCCCCGCCACGATGTCAAAATCGTGCTTGGCGACTTTAACGAAAGGCTGGGCAAAGAAGGTATCTTTGGCACTACGGTCGATAAACTTAGCCTTCACGAGGAAACATCCCCAAATGGTTTAAGGCTGTACGACTTTGCGGAAGCCCGAAATATGGTTATCTGTGGTACTAGATTCTACCATAAGAAAACACATCCAGCCACCTGCAAGGCTGTCTCCAGATCGAAAAGGCAACAAACCAGATCGATCATGTTGTGATAGACGGAAGAAACGCCTCAATTATTCTACACAAGCGTACGCTCCGAGGTCCTAACATGGACTCGGACCACTATCTTGTTGTAGCCAAGATTCGCACCCGCTGTGCGCTCTGTGCAGCGAAAAACGCATGCTAACAAACGCAAGGAAGGTTCGACGTTGAGAAGCTGCAATCACAACAGACAACCGAACGGTTTTCTACTAGACTTCCTGCTCTCTCAGAGCACTCGTCAAAAACTCGGTATAAGGAACTGTGGGACGGAATTTCAAACTCCTTACGTACAGCTGCAACCGAAACCATTGGTTTTCGGAAAGTGCAAAAGAACAGCTGGTACGAGTGCCGTGTCGCAGTGGAGAAAAAACAGGCTGCCTACCTCGCAACGTTACGATCGACCACAACACGTGCGGGATGRGATAGATACCGAGAGGGAAGCGAGACGCATTTTCAAACACACAAAGAAAGAGACCGAAATGCGTGAGTATGAAGAGCTTGATTATCTGACCGACAGGGGGGAGCTGCTGAATGGCAGTGAACGCACAACGCCAGGAGAAGGCAAACGCGATTCCCCAATCGATGACGATGGAGTAGAAGTTCCATTGCCCGACCATGAAGAAGTTCGAATAGCAATTACTCGCCTGAAGAA
>NW_017536975.1:61721-67587 GCF_001853355.1 Bactrocera latifrons | reverse complement strand
GTCACTGTGGACAGTCATAACTTTGAAGTCATAGATAATTTCGTCTATCTTGGAACCAGCATAAACACCACCAACAATGTCAGCCTGGAAATCGAGCGCAGGATAACTCTTGCCAACAGGTGCTACTTCGGACTGAGTAGGCAATTGAGAAGCAAAGTCCTCTCTCGACGAACAAAAACCAAACTCTACAAGTCACTTATAATTCCCGTCCTGCTATATGGTGCAGAGGCTTGGACGATGACAACAACTGATGAGTCGACGTTGCGAGTTTTCGAGAGAAAGATTTATGGTCATTTGCGCGTTGGCCACCTCGAATATCGCGTTCGATGGAACGATGAGGTGTATCCGATATATGACGACATTGACATAGTTCAGCGAATTATCCACTCCGTTGTAAGGACCAGGTGAAGAAGGACCTAGCTACGCTTGGAATATCCATTTGGCGCCACGTAGCGAAAAGAAGAAACGACGAGCCGCTGTTGTTAACTCGGCTATAATCGCGTAAGCGGCCAATTAAGAAGAAAAAGTAGAATTAATCGTGACACCAGCAAAACTGTCTGCTCCATCGTCATCGGGTTCGTCTTCTCCTGGCGTTATGCTTTCACTTCCAGTAGGCTGAAGAAGTGTTCCCCCTAAATTGAATAGGCTCTGGGCATCAGTTACTAGATCACCTTTGGAGATTCTACAAGAGTATTTTCTGGTCTTGAAATCTTATGTTAGTCGCGGTTTTTTTGTGTAGAATTGTCGACCCCTTACCCCTTGTCAAGATCTTTATACTCACGCACTTCGGCCTCCCTTTCTTTCAGTCTGCAAATGCGTTTTTCATCCCGCACGTGTTGTGGTCGATCGTAACGTTGCGAGGTAGGCAGCCTATTTTCTCTAAGCTGCGATACGGCACTCCTCGTCGTACCAGCTGTTCTTTTGCATTTTCGGAAAACCAATGATTTCGGTTGCAGTTGTACGTAAGAAGCTTGAAATGCCGTCCCACAGTTCTCTTATACCGAGTTATTGACGAGTGCCCTCAGAGGGTAGCAAGTAGAGTAGAAAGTTGTTGGAATGTCTGTTGTGATTGCAGCTTCCCAATGTCGAACCTTCCTTGTGTTTGTTGACATTCGTATTTTGCTGCAAAGAGGTTGATGTTAAGACCTCGGAGCGCACGCACATCTGAAACACTGGAGACGTGTCTTCCGTCTATCACAACATGATCGATCTGCTTGGTGGCTTTTCGATCCGGATACAGCCAGGTAGCTTGGTGAATTTTTCTTATGCTGGAATCTAGTATTATAGATAATCATATTCCGGGCAGGCGAAGTCGATCAGCCTCAACAAATTTGGGTATGTTTCGTCGTGGAGACTAAAGTTTCTGACCGTAGTGCCAAAGATACTTTCGTTGCCCACCCTGGCTTATGCTTTAAAGCTTCTGACCGTAATGCCAAAGATACTTTCGTTGTCCACCCTGGCGTCGAAGACGCCAAGCAAGATTTTGATATCGTGGCCGGGGCAGTCCTCACAGGTGATCTCATATAATTAATTTTGGTCACATCATGCTTTGATGCGTATCACGGTTAGACGTTCATTCACCAGGGTGAATGACAGTACTGGGCGACGGAGTCTCTCTCCCACCACATGGCCACTGTAGTAAATGCCTATTCGCCTCTACTACCCTCAAGTGACGTTATATAGCATATATCAGTCAATATGTAATATATGTATCCTAATGAAACTCCGAAAAAATTACTAAAATGGATAAAATCCCGGTAATACTTCCCATAGCTCTCTTAAATGTAATACAGTGCACTCGGAAAAACGTCAACGCTCGTTTACGTCAATAACCCAAAACGTCAACCTTTTTTTTACATTGTTTACTCTAAAACATCAACTCTGGATAAAATAAAATTGTGAATTTAGTACCAGTTAAAAGATAAAAATTGGTACACACACACATTTATTTTTTGAAATTATTTCTGAAATTGGGGATTACCCTTATAAGTAGAGTAGGTAAGTAGTTGCAACTGCACGTATTTTTTTTATATATTTATGTTCATTTGGTTTTCTGTTCTCGTAAGTATTACATTACCAATATGAGCTCCAATTAACTGAAAGTGCTAAAATTACAAGAAAAGTCAAATATTTTGAACTTATTAGAAAATTGTACAAGTAATTTCTTTTACTCGCGACAAACAATAGTTTGTTACCTGGGGGCTCAACCGTTCTTTTCGTTTGAACTGATCTTGCCATATCCTGACATAAAGGGATAAAATTAAAATCCACGTTCCTGGAGAAGGAAAAAATAAGTTCCTGAAAAAGTGGAAGCAGCACTGGTAAACATCGAAATCATGCCGGAATCTCTTATAACGAGACAAAACCTGTTCAATTTGCGTTGTCCCTTATTGAACACCGACTTCGAGATTTCTGCACAGGAGATCGCAAATCGCAGGGCTCAAATTGCTGCTTTAACTACATCTCTAACTGAGAACCAACAAAGAGTGGCTACCCTGGAGAACAGCCTACCATCAAATGTGACAATTACGGATCAGCACGAGGACTGCAAACCAAATATAATCAACGAAATGCAGATTAACCTGGATATCTTTATAGCATTGTCAGACTTCACGAGCAATATAAATCAAAACAGATCCTGGAGAAAATGTGCGTGGACGCACATGGAAAACATAAAAGAATGTGCCACAACCCCGACTTATTATACCGCAGTTTCGATATTGCATTCGAAAATTCAAGGGGAAGCAGCCGATATTTTAATCAACCACAACACGAAGTTCAACTTCTACTCAATTATAAATCGCCTCGACTACACGTCTTACTAGACGAAATGAAAATTATTACGCAAAACAAACTTTCGCTGGCGRAATTTCATTGCGAAGTCAACACAACATTGAATCTTGCTCTAACAAAAATTGAAATGGGAAGCTCAGGTGACCCATCAGAAATGCAAATTATTCATGGCTTGAACATCAAGTATACAAGCGGCACTCTCTACAGCCACAATCCAAAGGACTTAGAAATCGCCTACGCCATCCCAATTACGATATACCACGACAACGAGAAATTGCAATTCGAGTACGATGACTACATGAAATACAATATGCAACATCAACCCTTTCTAAACAGAAAATATCGCGATGATCAGCGAAGATATAGACCAAACGTGCAAGTGCAATATACACAGAGTGTGCCCACCCCACAGTGCCAAACAATGGACGTAGATTCCTCTCGGCAATACAGAAGACCCACCAACTTCAACGCTGCACCTTTACAAAACAACTATAACCGTCATATGCAAGGATTACCTCCAAATAACCCAATTCGAGGAGATCCCCAGAAGAGGCACCAAAATCCATCCTGTAACTATAACAGACCAGAGAAGATACAACGAGTTCACCAAATACATGAAGAAGAACTAGGCTCTCTCACACAACAACATGGCGGCGATGAATTACGATCACCTGCTACAAAAAGACTCGCTTTCTCAAGCGAGTAAATCAATTGCCGTGTCTTCAACGGTACTGCAGGGATACAGGCAAAGCAGCTAATATCCTCATCGACACTGGAGCAACAAACAATTACATAAGTACCAAATGTAATATCGGTGAGTCTATTCCAATCAAACCCAGAAAAGTAAAAACTCTACATGGTTTCTCAATAACAAGATCAAAAAAAAAAAAATTATAATAATAATAATAATAATAATATCAGTGTTAGATAATTTCCTTAAATTCTTTGAAACTGATGCATTAGAAGAATTTGATATACTTCTGGGCGTACAAGGACTCAGAACAGTTAAAGCAGATATTAACCTTTTCGAGTATAAGCTCAGTTATAAATATAGGGCCAAGAAGGAAAGGGAAAATTTGCAAAAAATTAATTATACAATAAACAATGAAAAATATAGATCTGAAATTGAAAAAATGATGCAACAAAATGAAGGTACTAACTCAATATTACCATTTACTACCACTGTACAAGCCACAATTGGGACGAAATCCGAAGATCCTATCTGGGCAAAACAATATCCGTACCCTATATCTGATAATGATTTTATTAACAAAGAAATAATTAAACTTTTAGAAAGTGAAAGAATCCAATTGTAAAAGTCTGTACAATTCACCCCTTTGGACAGTTGCTAAAAAAGGTACCGACGAACGAGGGAAACCTAAACGCAGAATGGTTGTAGACTTTCAAAAGCTAAACGCTCAAACTATTACAGATAGATACCCCATACCTGATCTAGCTATGACTATACAAAATCTTGGTAACGCAAAATATTTACGACTTTAGATTTGGAATCTGGATTTCACCAGACTCTTATTAAAGAATCTGACAGAGAGAAAACAGCTTTTAGTGTAAATGGAGCCAAATATAAATTTCTTCGCATGCCTTTTGGACTGGAAAAGGCCGTCAATTTTTCAAAGGTGTATCAATGATATCCTAAGACCATATATTGGCAAATTTGCGTATGTTTATATAGACAATGCTCTTATTTAGTCTTCTTCTCCAGAAGAGCAAGTCGAGCACGTACGCATTATTGTAAATGCACTTCAAGCTAACATGAAGATTTCCAATGAAAAGTCACAATTCTTTAAAGCCTCAGTAGAATATTTGGGGCACATAAAATATTTAATTTAATATTTTAAATGATTTTCCCACTCCTACTGCTCAGATCTTTTCTTCGTCTTGACTGGCGTAGTCACCGCTTACACGATTACAGCCGAGTTAACAACCGAGCGCCAGTCGTTTCCTCTTTCCTAGCTACGTGGCGGGAATTAGATATTCCAGGTGACGCCAGGTCCTTCTCCAAATGGTCCTTCCAACGGGGTGGAGGTCTTCCTCTTCCTCTGCTTCACCCGGCGGGTACTACGTCGAATACTTTCAGAGCTGGAGTGTTTTCGTCCATCCGGCCAACATGACCTAGCCAGCGTAGCCGCTGTCTTTTAATTCGCTGAACTATGTCAATGTCGTCGTATATCTCGTGCAGCTCATCGTTCCATCGAATACGATATTCGCCGTGGCCAACGCGCAAAGGACCATAAATCTTTCGCAGAACTTTTCTCTCGAAAACTCGCAACGTCGACTCATCCGTTGTTGACATCGTCCAAGCCTCTGCACCATATAGCAGGACGGGAATTATGAGTGACTTATAGAGTTTTGTTTTTGTTTGTCGAGAGAGGACTTTGCTTCTCAATTGCCTACTCAGTCCGAAGTAGCACCTGTTGGCAAGAGTTATSCTGCGTTGGATTTCTAGGCTGACATTGTTGGTGGTGTTTACGCTTTTTCCAAGATAGACGAAATTATCTACAACTTCAAAGCTATGACTGTCAACAGTGACGTGAGTGCCAAGTCACGAGTGCAACGACTGTTTGYTTGATGACAGGAGATATTTCGTCTTTCCCTCGTTCACTGCCAGACCCATTTGTTTTGCTTCCTTGTCCAGTCTGGAGAGAGCAGAACTAACGGTGCGGGTGTTGAGGCCGATGCTCAACGTCTGCTTACACAGCCGTATAAGTTTTGCAGGAATACCAAATTCAGATATCGCGGTATAAAGGYAGCTCCTTTTCGTACTGTCGAAAGCAGCTTTGAAATCGACGAAGAGGTGGAGTGTGTCGATTCTCCTTTCAYGGGTCTTTTCCAAGATTTAGCGTGTGGTGAATACCTGGTCGGTTGTTGATTTGCCAGGTCTAAAGCCACACTGATAAGGTCGAATCAGTTTGTTGACGGTGGGCTTTAATCTTTCACACAATACGCTCGACAGGACCTTATATGCAATGTTGAGGAGGCTTATCCCACGGTAGTTGGCGCAGATTGTGGGGTCTCCTTTTTTGAGGATTGGGCATAGCACACTTAAATTCCA
>NW_017536975.1:57848-61675 GCF_001853355.1 Bactrocera latifrons | reverse complement strand
TCGTTGGGCATGCTTTCGTCCGACCATATTTTACAAAGAAGCTGATGCATGCTCCTTATCAATTCTTCGCCGCCGTGTTTGAATAGCTCGGCCGGCAATCTATCGACCTTCACCGCTTTGTTGTTCTTCAGGCGAGTAATTGATATTCGAACTTCTTCATGGTCGGGCAATGGAACTTCTGCTCCATCGTCATCGATTGAGCAATCGGTTTCGCCTTCTCCTGGCGTGGTGCGTTCACTGCCATTCAGCAGGCTGGAGAAGCGTTCCCTCCATAGTTTAAGTGTGCTGTGGGCATCGGTGACTAGATCACCTTTGGGGGTTCTACAAGAGTATGCTCCGGTCGTGAAACCTTCGGTAAGCCGCCTCATTTTTTCGTAGAATTTTCGAGCATTACCCCTGTCGGCCAGCTTATCAAGCTCTTCGTACACACGCATTTCGGCCTCTTTCTTTTTCTGTCTGCAAATGCGTCTCGCTTCCCTCTTCAACTCTCGGTTTCTATCCCATCCCACACGTGTTGTGGTCGATCGTAACGTTGCGAGGTAAGCAGCCTGTTTTCTCTCCACTACGGCACGGCACTCCTCGTCGTACCAGCTGTTCTTTTGTACTTTCCGAAAACCAAAAGTTTCGGTTTCTGCTGTACGTAAGGAGTTTGAA
This sequence comes from Bactrocera latifrons, assembly GCF_001853355.1. Classification (NCBI taxonomy): domain Eukaryota; kingdom Metazoa; phylum Arthropoda; class Insecta; order Diptera; family Tephritidae; genus Bactrocera; species Bactrocera latifrons. Next base: position 61,021 of record NW_017536975.1, on the reverse strand, counting down.
ATGCCGTCGAACCTTCCGTGTGCACAGAGGCGCGTGCGAATTTTGGCTGCAACAAGATAGTGGTCCGAGTCGATGTTAGGACCTCGGAGGGCACGCACATCTAAAACACTGGAGACGTGTCTTCCGTCTGTCACAACATGATCGATCTGGTAGGTGGTTTTTCGATCCGGAGACAGTATCTTCTTATGCTGGACTCTAGTACTACAGATAACCATATTTCGGGCCCCGGCGAAGTCGATCAGCCTCAACCCATTTGGTTGGTCAAAATTTTGCTACTTTAGACAAATACCTTCAAGGAAAGATACATACAAACGTCGAGACGAGATTCTTTCGCAAATATACACAAACGGAAAATTTTTAATGAGTAATAACGATCTATCGTTTACAGGCACATGTGCATAACAAATTTACAAACGATTACAAATAACGCACACAAAAACGTCAGCGTTCCATTCTACTACAAACGGACAAGTTGAGCGTACGCACAGTACAATTATTGAACTTGCGAAAGTTTTAGCTGACCAGAATAATTGAGCACCGGAGGACCAAATTTTTGAAGCTGTTCGGCAGTACAACAAAACTATACATTCCGTTACCAACGAGAAACCCGAGGACGTGTTTTATAATCAAAGGGGGTATCCCAACATCCAAGAACGATTACAACAAAACCAGAAAAGCGTCTTGCGTCATCATAATCGCAATCGAAAGCAGCTGAACTATAATCCAGGTGACGTAATATATTCCAAGAAGAGGCGTAATAAGAACGTAAGAAAATACGCGAAGCACGTTGTAAAAAAAGATAACGGAAAGACTGTAACGACTAATAAAGGACGGATTATCCATAAGGATAACTAAGAGTAAATGCATGTACGGAATAATTTTCTTCTTACTTTCCCTATCGCATTATGCGACAATATAATAGATTTAAGTAACAAAAAATATGTTCTCGTAGAAATTGACCCCGTATTCATATATAAAAATAGTTCCTTTCTATATCATATTTCAAATTTATCAAAAATACCCTATGAAGACATAATGAGATCTTCTTATAATTTAGAAAAACAGCCCGAAACAAAAATATTAATTAATAAATTATAAACATTAAAAAATCAACTTATGCCAAATGTATGTAGGCCCAAAATATCTCTTAACTTACTTGGTTCTATACTTAAATTTATAACTCAAACATCACAACCTTATCGAAATAAAAACTTTAATTCATATGTTAATGGAAAATAATAACAAACAAAAGAGGGTTAATTCGCAGTTTGAAAGAATTCTTGAAACACTCGATCCTAAAGCAATAAAGGAGAATTTAATAATAGTAGAAATTTGTAACAAATTACAAACAATAACTAATACTACTAATAGGAAAAAAGTAAAAGTTTTTTACTCAGCCACACTTAATCTGAATGATGTGCATAAAGTAATAAACCATGAGTAGTTGGATCTTCCACTAATTAATATATTGGAATATTCTGATCCATAGAATATAATTATAATTTTCTAATCACCAATACTCGAAACTAACTGTAGACTATGTATACACTTTATCACAAAATGCAATAATTATCAAAGCGTTTCAAAATGTAACAATTTTTTCAGTATATTTGTAGATCAGAACATTCTGATATTTGTACTATCAAAATATTCTCAAAAAGTCTTGCGGTATTTTCGCTAGTTATTTCGCTAGCATATTTTACAGTACTACTACGATAAAGGCAAAAATGCATCTCAAGCCACCAATAGAATTTGTGCAGTTTATGCACCCGATACAATTTCCATTTCCACCGCACAACTATGGTTTCAACGTTTTTGTTCTGGTGTAGAGGTGGTTGAAGATGCGCCACGCTCCGGAAGGCCTGTCGTCGAAAATTGCGATAAAATCTCTGAATTGGTCGAAAGAGACCGGCATAGTAGCAGCCGTAGCATCGGTCATGAGCTGGGTCTGAGTCATCAAAAAAATTTTATGAACAATTGAAAATTCAATAAAAATACCGCAAGACTTTTTGACAACCTATTATTAAACGATAAATTAGCACAATGTAAAACAATTCATGAAAATAACGCTCCACTCAAAATCCTAGAGAATGGATACATTTTGACAGATTACCAGCATACTTGGAACAACATGCATATATCAGGCCCTAAATTGATACACTTCAACAATCCACGAACATTGATAACATGACAAATACAATCATCAACAACAACAATTTGTAGCAGCACAGCGAGRACGCTCCGATTCTAAGAAGGAGGGGACTTAACGACATAGCCTCGCTCCGGATCACACACACACTCACACACATATTATATGTTAATATACATCCTAAACAAAGACGAATTATGTAAACCGATAGAACTTGTTTTGACGTGCACTGTCAGTCGAATAATAGAAATGAACAATACCAACCAAACATGCATTATCTAGAAATRCATTCTCGACATATAAACAACAAATATCTGGCAATGGAATAATCCACTGCGATAACCACCTCCGCATCTCAACRATAACAAACAAGTGATAGCAAGACAACAGATAGCGAATTACAACAAATAAGTTGCAAGCAGATAACAGCAGCCGCATTCCACAAGTATAAATAGCACTAAGATTATAAAATGTAGTCAGTAAGAAATTATGAATAAAAAAGACTACACGAAAATAAGTGTACTGCCCAATAAATATAATTTCTTTTACTCCCGACAAACAATAGTTTGTTAACTAGTGTATGCATGTCACATATTAATGCAATATTAATGTTTGTATGCTGCATATAAATGTATAAATTTTTATGTGTTTATTTATGTACAAATTATTAAAACACTTAGTTGGGTTTTAATATTCTTTATTTCTCTTGTTTGCATAAGAGCAGCCGTTTGTATCGGTCGAGTTATTACAACTAAATCTGAATTTGCTAACTAAAATATTGCCGTAGCGACTACGCCTAAATACCTGACTCTTTGTTTTGCCTGGCAGTTGCTGCACATGTTTTGCCGTGTGACTTGTAAAATGCAATTCGGCAATTTACCTCTTGCTATTGGCTTTYCCGCTGTAGCGATGTTGTTGTTGTCACGCGCTACCTGGTCGACGCTTCGTCATCAGTATCGGTGGGAGAGTTGTTATGCTATTTCCACACTCAAACCTGCCGACGCACCGTCAGCAATATCGGTGG
>NW_017536975.1:49429-50748 GCF_001853355.1 Bactrocera latifrons | reverse complement strand
AACTTTTTGTATTGGCAGCTGATCACTACCATGCTGCCTTTTCTCAGCTTTTTCTTTATTCAAGCCTGCTGACACGGGCTGTTGGCGATTGAATATGCCGGTCGTATTTCCGTTATTTGGACAGTTAATCTTAGGTTGATTACGGTACCTATCGTCATTACCACGGAGTTGCTGGGGTCTGTTCTGTCTGAATCGGGAATATGATGGGTCTATGTACATTGGTACTGGGGCTTGCTGAGTTCGAGTTTGTCCTCGTTGGTCTTGAGGTACTCTACGGTATTGGGGTGAATAATAATAAGGGTCTAAGTTATGGGGTGCCTGCCTGTTAAAGGAGCATGCAAATGTTGATCTGGCTTGATTCGCTTCCAATTCCTGCGCTAGGGCAAGTGCTGAYGGAAGATCAGCGGGTCTAGAGGAGAAGAGAACATCGCACAAAGGGCGGTTGAGTCCCGAKATGAACACGCGAAGGGCATCATCCCGATATTTCTTGTTAAGTGATCCTATCAGTGTGGTGTTCTCACCGTGGGTYATGATTGTTTTATTGACTATCAGAGTCAACTTTCTCTCCACTGCATCATAGAAGTCCGCCACTGATGATTTTCCTTGCCTAAGGGTCGACAATGCTGTTCAATTAAATAAATTGGTTTTTTGTGCGCATAGGCAAAATCTAGTCGAGAAATGATAGCGTGAAAATTTAAAACTGCATTAAAAGAGGATAAAACGCTATCTGCGGCTCCTACTATTTTATTYCGTATTATGCCTACCGCTTGGTAGTGCCTTGAGCTCCCCTGATACGCTTCGAACACCCTATAAGCAGTATGAGCTGCTTGTCTCCAAGACACATAACGGGTCGCGTCGCCTTTGAACTCCGGCAAGGTTTTCACAAGGTCCAAGGATTCGTCACATGGTATTCCGGGTTGAATAGTCACCGGTTCGTATTGGGTAACACGAACTGGTGTTTCGATTCTCGCTAACCTCTTTGTCAGTTCGTCAACCCGAGACTGAAATTCCCGCCGGGAATGCTCGGTCGCAGCACGAATGGCAGTATTAAGAAGAGCTTCTAGAGCTTGTGCGTCCATATTTAATTTTTTCTAAGTCAGCCAAGTGCTAAGTGGATACAGGGATTTCCCTTTCGAACCGTTACCCACCTTTACAAATTTAATTTATTATTTAAGAATTACCAAAAAGGATATTAAAAAAAAATTTCTGTGTTTTTTTTTTTTTTTTTTTTAACTAAGTTAGCTGCTAAATCACTCTACTCACATGAAATTTTCAATATCTCGATAAGCTATGTCACTAAATAAGGTATGATAAGGCAG
>NW_017536975.1:45521-49359 GCF_001853355.1 Bactrocera latifrons | reverse complement strand
ATGATTCCTGGGGTTGTGATCCAGCAGCAGGAAGACAGGATTACGATGATTAGGATGCTTTATTTCTTAAAGCATTGGCTCCACACTTTCTCCCACGGTTAGGTAGTGTTTAATTTGCGGTTAAAATTTTTCAAAATAGAAAATTGTTCGTAGCTCTCACTATTTATGTAGTGTTAATTAAGTTAACGGTTTTTTCGCGACTGTCGGGTGGATTCGAACCACGGCCACGCACAGGATTTGTCCTTTATAAGGATAACACAAGAACTGCACTGTGGCCCCACGTTGGGCGCCAATTATTAAAACACTTAGTTGGGTTTTAATATTCTTTATTTCTCTTGTTTGCACAAGAGCAGCCGTTTGTATCGGTCGAGTTATTACAACTAAATCTGAATTTGCTAACTAAAATATTGCGACGACTACGCCTAAATACCTGACACTTTGTTTTGCCTGGCAGTTGCTGCACATGTTTTGCCGTGTGACTTGCAAAATGCAATTCGGCAATTTACCTCTTGCTATTGGCTTTCCCGCTGTAGCGATGTTGTTGTTGTCACGCGCTACCTGGTCGACGCTTCGTCATCAGTATCGGTGGAGAGTTGTTGTTATGCTATTTCCACACTCAAACCTGCCGACGCACCGTCAGCAATATCGGTGGGAGTGGAGTGTTGATCGGATACGTGTTTACCGGTGTTAACTTACATATATTTTGTACTGCCTCGGCATTGGCGAAGATAAGCCTGTTCAATATATTTGAGCATATTGCCGAGGGAAAAATTAATTATTCAATATTAGTGGACTGTATGTGTTCTTAAAATAGGGAGAATCAGACAGTTTCATATCTTATCTAATATGTTGAATATTCTTCAGTATAATGAAATTAAATATATTGATGCGTACTGAGTATGCCTTGGTATCAACGTACATGTTCCTTTTTGAACATTCTCCTGGGCGACAAAAGGGACTTCTAACCGCAGATTGTAATCTAAGTTCGTCCGTTTGCTTTAACGCAAGCTACCATGGTATTAGTAACTCCCAAATGGTTGTTACTACATCCGCTTTTCCAAATGGATCTATTTCGGCTATTTCAATAGTTTCCTTTACGTCTTCTTTTACTTTTTCGTCTTCCTTTCTGCATTTTATTCATCTGTACATCTTTTCGACATCAGCGCTCATCACATCAGGTCACTTGATATCTTGGCCCATATCTTCTGCTTCGTTGATGTCTCTCATCTCTTGATATCCTTCTTCTAGGTCGAAATCTTGTGTTGTCTTCTTCACTTAATTCTCGCATATCTCATCTTTTAGTTTCGGCTCTTCTTCGTTGTTTCATGAATTATATCATACGATTCTTTTACAATTGTATCAATAGTATCTGTTATACTGTCAGTTTCTGTTTCTTTTATGTGGTTAAGTGAAGAAGTAAAATCTTCCTTCTGTGTTGTTYCTTTTGCTACTTTCGGCAATGTTTTTTGTTGAAATGTCGGTTGTTCGTTATCGGCATATCTCCCAAGCGACATTTTTCCATCATTAATATTGGACTCAAATGTGGTAGCGGTGCTGAAAGTACTTCCTCCACTTTTTTTAGCGAAACTCTGACCGATAATGAATCCAGTTTTGGTCGTAGACGTTTTACCGAACAAACTTGGATGTGTCTCTCCGAAAGCAGGCTTAACATCAAATTTCTGTTGTGACTATGTGAAATACTTGACCTTCTAACTCTTAAACTCCCGTTTTATAATCTGTTAAGTACGATATTCCGCATAGTTCTTCATAATCCTCTTGTAATAACTTCTACATTTTCGTAATGTGGTTTTCACAAGTCTCCAGCACATTTTCATTGGTGCTAAATAAATTCATTTTCGCGTTATCGAAGTAATATCGAAGACTGTGTGCTGTATTTTGCATTCTCTGCACTAGGGAATCAGTTTTTTACTTTACATGTTATTTCTAACTTTAGCTACTTCCATTTTTCTTCTCTTTCTTTTAAGTTGATTCCTCTTTGTTTTTTTAATACCCGCAAAGTATCGATGACTTCAAAGGAAGATCTTCGAAAATATTACATGGTTTGTTGTACTTCATCGTCAATTCGTCGATATTTTTCTCCACGCAGCTCCATAAATTCTTGAAACGCAATCTTTGCCTTTGCAATTGTAGATCGAATTCTTTCCGATCTTTTTTCAATTGCCTGCTCTATGAGGTCTATCATTTTATCAGTTGCTAGTTCCTTTTTGAGCTCCTGGACTCGCTTCGTATAACCTTCGGTCTCATTTGTGACATGTACGCAGTGTTCAACTATTTTTTTAATGAACTGTTTTTATTCTTTAAAAAAATCGTTGGAGGTAATTGTTTTGGTCGCTTGGTTGACCTTACTGTGCCTCGGTTGGGAATTCAAAACAATCTTTCGTCGAGTGAGAAATCTTTAATTCTGATTTTATTTAAAAGTTGTAAACCTTATATACTAAACCTAAACCTTATATACATGTGTGTGTGTGTGTGCTGTCATATAATTTATGTTGCATGGTTTCGGTTGTTTTCAAGTGCGCATTAGGGTGGGTCGATTCCGGACTTTTTTCGATACGGGATTTCTAATAGTGCGGAAAAGTTGCCTTGGTACTTCCTGATTCCAATGCAACTTTTTGTTTTGAGATCGGATCGCATCTTCAACTCCGGCCTTGGAATTTCGGAAATTCGCCTAAAATCGTGAAATTGTCTACCTAGCGCCTGAAATACGCATCTCATGGCAAAATGTATAGAACAAAAGTTATTTGCCACGTCATTTGCTACCGAAATGGCCACACTTCTTGTCGGTGATTTCGCCGAGTTCTATCACTTACATTCATTTCCCTGCGCCATACGACACGTTCGGACTGGTCTCCACATAAATATTTTKTCATCGAGTTCCTTCACTCTTGTCGTTGATTTCGCCGAGTGCTATCACTTATATCCTCTCAACAGAACACAGAACTCAAAATGTCTGTACTTAGATTTAAATTTAGACAGAAATGTCCTGTGTTTGGCATTTATCCGTACAATCTCTCTCCCAGTCCTACTTACCAGGATGATCTTTTGTGTTATCAGTTTGAAAGATTTCGTATAGGGCGACTCCGAGGCGACAACTATGAACATAGGAGTAAAGAGGTTACAGAAATAGTTGCTAAAAGGGTTGAAAATACTTTCAAAAAGTCATCTATTTCGATAGTTTCACACACCAGAATTGTGAAAATGCTCACCACATACCGTAAGAAATTACTGACTCTTAAACAAATGTTTTTAAGGAACYCAATAGGTTTGAGCTCTAAAAGAGACGACTTTGTCTCTTCTGCCCGAAAATTATATGACATCGCTGCTTGTAAATGCGTTTATTTTTCTCCTTTCACTTGTCCAAAGGAAAGGAAAGTTCCTATCAATGAACAACCATTTCTTTTGGACCAGAGAAGAAGAACTGGTCGCGTTGGAAGTGATGATCTACCTGAAACAAAAAAGATTACAAAGAAAAATTAACGTAAAGAAAAGCTTTCGAAACGTCATTCAACATCAACACTTACCAGAAAAGTATCAGCTAGAACACGTGACCATTCAGATCAGCCAGACTCTCATACAGACGACAACAATGTAGGTGCGTCGCACATGGATTTTTCCAAAAACGATGCTGATGATGAATTTTCTCTTCCATCCTCTAAAACCAAACAAAACACACTAGTATTAGAACACACTGCTCTAGCTGCCCAAAGATTTGGAGTAAGTGATAGAGCAGCGGCCTTGATTGTTTCATCTGCTTTTCTGGATGCCAAAAAAGCAGGTTTGATAACAGAGGGTCAGGCTAGCTTTGTCACTGACAAAT
>NW_017536975.1:41449-45130 GCF_001853355.1 Bactrocera latifrons | reverse complement strand
AATAGGTAGGCCATTACAGTGGGTTGTTTGTCTTCTACATTTCAACGWAYTYCMWTTTCGTGCTCTTTTCGAACACATAGATGGTGTCTCAAAGAGTCCAAATACATTCTCTGGCGACATAGGTAAACTGCTCCCTCATTGTGAGAAGTTGCTTGTTGTCAAATTTGAAAGTTTTCCATCCTCTCAATTACCTTCTGAAGTTATTAATCCGACCCAACTTAACACGGACCAAGCTTATCTCTATAAAATATCAGAAGCTGTTACTTCCGATCAATGTTCCTCAGATTTAGCGTCGATGCATCTAGGTAACATGTGCAAATCTCGCTGGTTCACCTGTGCAAATATAATTCTGAGATTATACATTTCTAATGACAAGCCAACAAAGGATTTTGATCAAGTACATACTTACAGTTTACTCACCTTTATGGTTCTCAATAAGATTCAACAGCTCAATCAAAGATGGCTCGCGCCATCTTTATGCTGCAATTCAAAGGTCGAGATACTTACCTGCTAAACTGCGCAAGGTATGGAAAGTTAGAGAATTCCCCTCTCACACCGTGGCAGTCGAGAGAACTGTCAAACTGGTGAAAGAGGCTCTTCTAAAGTTATTGGCCCTCAATGTCGTGATCGTTTTATACACTCTCCACTGAAATCTAGGCAACAAGTGCGAAAGTTTAGTACGAAATCTGATTTTATCAATAAATTTGACACAGTTTCAGACTAAAACAAACCTGACATATGGTTGGTTGGTTGGGTTGGGCTTGGGAGGAACCCGAAGAGCAGCCATCTCCACGCGGTGTATTTGTAATCAATTGCCCATACCTAAGTAACTATAGTATGTTTATTATATTTCGTGAGTGCATGCGTACCACATATTAATGCATACGTGCCTCATATATGTATGTTTGTATGCTGCATATAAATGCATATATTTTTTTGTGTTTATTTATGTACATATATTTTGTACTGTCTCAGCATTGGCGAAGATAAGCCTGTTCAATATATTTGAACATCATCTCATTTAAAATTTATTCTTTTGGCTCTATGTAGTTGTTTTCTATGTTTCTAGTCAGATTGAATGCCTTTTTTGTTTCCCTTTTGAATTTGTTTATGTTTGGCTTTACTTTATAATTAATAAAAACTTTTAAAAGCAGATATGTTTTTTATTTAAACATTTTACATTCGTAAACGTCAACACACGCGATTGTAATTAGTCGACGTTTTCCCGATGTCTCCGTAGTTATAAAGATTTTTAAACTTCCGGTTTACTTAATACCATACCACATATATTAGTCAATCCTTATGAAGATATCTAACTTCCGTATATATGGGTCAATGTGTAACAAATCTTAGCAAAGTTAAATGAACGCATAATAGGGTATACCATCGTTTAATAATGACCAAGGGTTCTTAATGAAATTCAGATATCCTATATTTCTGCTAATGACATGCCGTAAAACCACAACTGGAAAAAATCAAAATACTTTCTAGCCCTATTTACCTTATATAAGAAAACATATAAGGATTATATAAGAATTTCAAATTTCCGATCGGGTTTAAACCGCGATTCAACGGTCAGTATGTAAGATAAGATATACTGGACAGTTTATGCCGAAAATATGTGAAATTGGTGTACTAGTTACCCCAACTTCTAAATACAATATGTAATGATTTTTATTAATACGGAATGAAATTTCTATATTTTTTGGCGTTATCTTCATATAAGCTCGTTAATTCGAAACTCGAGGGACTCTTGAAATAACAAATGGTTCGAAATTTGTGAGAGAAAATAAATAAAACTTCGATTCATTAAGTGTTGGTTAATTTTTATTTATTAATATAAAAATTACAAGAATTAAGAGGTACATTCGTGTATATACATGTATTCGTAATGTGAATTAATTAATCTTTCGAAAGAACTTTGTTATACTGGTTTGCTTTAAAGCACAATTCTGCTCTTCACACTGCTCAATAACTTTTTTTGAGAGAAAAAGTGCCTGAAATGCTTTTTCATCACTTTCGTTTTGTAGGCAGAAGCTTTGTAAGGTATCAAATGAGGATCTTGCTTCCTTAACTGACACCTCTGCCAAAGGTTCCGATGTATCGTCCTCATCTTCATCGTTACTTTGCAACATTTTCATCCACTTGAACGAAATCAGAAAAACTCACACCGCTGATGTCACATCTATCTATTCCTGGTTCTTCATCATCTATAAGTATTGGAAGATTTTCTTAATTTTCTTTTAAGATTTTTTGAAGCAGTTGGGAATCGTTACTTGTGTTACAGCTCTCCATGCTTTGTCAATTAGTAAAATAGATGTCAGAACCGTGCAATATTGTAGCTGTTTGTCGAGAGATTCTAAAACGATCTTAACAATTTCTTTGCGGTGGAACGTCTTAAAATTATGGATAATCCCTTCGTCCAATGGTTGCTATTTGTAAGTTGTATTTGGCGGAAAGAAGTAGAATTCCACGTTAAACAATGTAGGAGCACTGTTGTGGAAAGCGCAGTTGTCGAAAAATAGTAACATTTTCCGCTTTTGTCGTTTCATGTTCCCATTAACTATTAAAAGCCAGTTGTTAAAAGTACTGTCGTCATCCAAGCTTTTGAAAATCGCGGTTTCATTGCTTTTCCTATCACTAAGGGTTTAAGTTTTTCCGATCCATCCATATTTACTGCAACTAAAACTGTCAACCTCTCTTTACTATGCTTGCTTCCGTGACATTTTTCATCTTTAAAAGTAAGCGTCTTGTCCGGTAAACATTTAAAAAATAGGCAAGTTTCATCAGTATTAAAAATATCTCGGGCATCATAGTTTTCAATCAAGGTCTTCAATTTACCGTGCCAATAAAAACAAACTGCATCATCAACACTTCCACTTTCCCCACAGACCTTCACTTGCCGCAAAGTTTTTGATGCTTAGAGTAGACGCTTCGTCCTTCAACAAGTTTCCGTTAATAGACACTTTATGTCCTCTCCAAATGACCAGGCTTTCTTCCAAACGAGGAAATTCACCTTTAGCAATTCTTTTCCGTACTCCAGCAGTGACTTAACGTAAAATGGGCACACTGTACGAAATATTGTGAATGCAAAAATTAACATTTCAAAATTGTCGAAGTCAATATTCAATTGGTTTGTTATTCTGACAGCTAAGTAATTTTGTCTGTTATTCCACAACACCCCCTATTGATAAATACATATATCTTATCTCTTAACTAAGCTATGAAATTAAGTCCAAAAGTAGCGATTTGGAATGCCAATGGACTAAGCAACCATAGACAGGAAGTTGAGTTTTTTTATAAAAACTAACAATAGAGATATATTACTGGTTTCAGAAACCCACTTTACCGCTAAGGCCTATTTTAAAATTAATGGATTCGATCTCATTACCTCAAATCCTCCTGACGGTAAAGCACACGGTAGTTCGGTAATTCTTTTAAAATTTTCACTAAAATACATTGTTTTAGAGCCAGTTTCAGTACCAACAATTCAAGCACCTTCTTTGCACTCCAGACCTTAAGTGGAACGATTGTTATACTTTCTTTATACCTCCCACTTCGATTCAATATAAGCAAAGGAACACTGAGCTAGATCACGTCAAGTGGACCCCCCATTTTTCATTTGATCACAAAAAATAAGTCCATATATTTTTTTCATAAGTAGTCACTATGGAAAATTGA
>NW_017536975.1:36694-41279 GCF_001853355.1 Bactrocera latifrons | reverse complement strand
AGGAAAAAAATTTCCACACCATGATTGATCCTCCACCATGCCTCACTACACGTGAAACATAGCGAGGATCAAATTATTGATAGATTGGTCGGCAAACATACCTTCGACCATCAGGATATATGCGATTAACTTTGATTACATCGCTCCAAACAACATACTTCCATTTATTTGTTGTCCAAGATCAATAAGCGTTGGAAAATTCTACACATTCTTTTCTCTGAGTTTTAATTAGAAGTGGTTTTATGCGTGCTGCCGTGAAATCCAAATCCGATTAAACGCCGGGCAATTGTTTTTTTTTTTTTTTTTTGATATTTGGACATTATATTCATCTTGAATTTTATGTAGAATGTCAGTGGAACTCTTTTTTTGGGTCTCCTCGGGAGATGGTAGTAATTTTGCGGTATATTTCTGTTGAAGTTTTTCGGGGTTTTTCTTCGCGTGCAAAGTTGGAAATTCGTTATATGCTTAAGGATATTGAAAACAATTTCTTTTGAGCATTTGACCTGATTCGAAATTTGTTTGTACGTCTTTCCAGACTGACGAAGGTCAAAAATGTAACTACGTAGGGTGGGGAGCGTTTACTCATTAATAAACATGAATAGTATATTCTAATACATTTTAAACCACAACTTTGAAACACATCTTACCAGAAATCAATAATATTGCTAACAAAAGTTAGCACCAAAAGGAGTTCTAATACTTTAAAAAACTGTTTCTAATTAGTGGCGCACTTAATTCACCTTCTATATCGTTACGCATTTACTACATATTTGGTCGAAAATTAAAAGAACTTTTACTTCATAACTACAAAACAGAGTGAATTTAGTAGTAAATAGAGTAACACGAACAATGCAAGACTTTTAGGAATATAAATAAAGGTATAGTAAAAGTTTTTATCATTATACTCATCATCCACCTACAAAAAAGGGAGCGAATCTAATTAGCTGTCAACGGCTGTATAACACTAAATTAAGTGAATGGTGATATATAGTACAAATCTTATATATACTTCAAATGCCTTTATGTATTTAATGGACGAATTGCAATTTTAGCATCAATGAGAATCTTAGACATAAAAACATTTGCTTATTGTCGCACTATAGATTGTAAATAATATGAAATAAAAAAAATTATTTTGCTTAAATTTGTAGTTCGCTCTTTGGAAAATAATGATTATTTTTGTAATTAATTGGTTAATTGAATAAACTTTGCTTGACCATTGTTTTCATCCGCACTAAGTATAAACTCTTTTAATAATTGTCCAATTGAAATTGTTCAAAATACAACTCAATACATCACTAGGTGTACATCTGATTTCAATGAAGTATGAAGGGTATTGTAGCTTGAAGGTGTTTTGAAAAAAAAAAAACAAGCACTCATGTTGGATTGATAAGCGTTTTGAAAAAAGTTCAAAACTCAACATTAGGCCGAATTTTGAAAAATACGAGCAAGTTTGAGTTCGGTTCGATGGCCCCCACTATTCTTCAGTTAATTAATGAAGAAAACTTGGTTCCAATGGAAAAGAAATTTTTAATTTATTTGAAATACTTAGAGAATATTATATTAGAGAATTTAAAGTATGTCGAAACAATGTAACCACGAAAATGAAGAAGTTGACAACGTAAGTTGTAGAATGAAAAATATATTCATCTTATTGAGTGCATAAACGAATTCTTTTCAAGACAGCTGAAAAAAATTTGCAAAAAAGAAATGTTTACGATTCAAATTTTGCAATCCGTCTTACTTCATATAACTTATTGAATGCCATCAATGCTTGAAAATTGACAATATCTTTCCCAAATATTTGCATCGCTTTTAGAATATTCTGCAGTTTGCCGACATAGTTCAAAAACTTCACTTCTAAGTTCCAAATAATTGTATGTTAAAATATCAGACTGCATGAACAAAAATTCAATCACAATAGTCGTCAGATTTCAAAAGAACTGTTTTTCGTTAGTTTGCATTCTTATTAACTGTCTACATTATAGAATTAAAAAAAATAGTAATAAGTGAAAGATATAAATTGTTAGATTCAGAAATGAGAAAAAAAGTGGCTAAATATGAAATTGAGAAAAAGTATAAAAAAGTAATTAAATATATTAATTTACATTTGTATTTATCTATGATTATTTATGGCAGTTAGCTTAATTCTTTAGATTTTATAAGTATGATCTTATATAAATAGTTATATCAAAAATGGAGTTGGTATACCTAATACAACTATGTATGTTCTTACGTTCTATAGGTTTCTACCTGCTAAATAGCTTGTAGTTAATTAAAAAGATTAACGTTCATATATTGTTAATCGCTTACAACCTGTGCCTTTATATAATATATACAGATTTTTGAGAAATTATGGAAAGGTTAACAAGTGCTGCTTCTGAAAGTTTCAATTTAGTACCATCAATATACCTTATGCAATGAGGCATCCATTGTAGATATCTTCACTTAAAATGCAAAATAAGATATCACCAAAAAATTCAAAATTGAGTATCTTTTTGATTACGATTCACTACTTCAAATTATATTTGTATATAATATTACATATGTCCAACATTTCACGTTCTGAGCATAAATATAAACCAATTTTAACCAATATTAAATTTTTCTCACTCTTGTTCCATTTTATTTCGTGCAAATTTCCATTCCACTGCAAATTTTCAAAAATGTTTTACGTTATTTTGCATTTTAGGTGACGATATGTTGTTTTAACGACATCTTGCCTTTCATTCTTATCAGATCAAGTGTTATATTTAGATTTTATCTCTAAATCTCTCTTATCTAAAAAGACAAAAAAACTCCCTTTGTGATCTTGAAAAGCGTTTCACTATCTCCTAGTCCAAACAGTGTAGCTATTTCAAACGGTATAGTTTTATAACTAGCTGTAGATATACCGAAAATTTCCTGATGGATTGAGTGTTGTTAAACTGTGCACTATYTTTGATCACAGTATCAATGTAAATTGATCTCTTGAGACTCGGAACATCATCAGAAATGGAAAAATATTGTTGTAAAGCCCTTTTGTTGATATGAATATTTAAAATTGTATTTTTTTTATGCACGTAGAAAAAGTGTAAAAGCGAAAGAAATCCGAAAACAAAACCAAAGATTACTYTCCGGCATTGCCAACTATCAAAAAACCCCAAAACAAAAAATTAAAATTTCAAAATTAAAATCACATCGCAAAAAAGTTTTTTGCTATAACATATTTAATCGGCGTGTGTGATGTAAAAATAGAGTTACACCATAACTTCAACTATTCAAAGGGCACTATTTTCGCACCATGCCTTAATGACATAAGTGAGACGGAAATAATTGAAAATTTCTCCCACTCTCGCACTCTTTGTACAAATTGTTCAGGTAGCCACGCTGCTTCCAATAAGACATGCCCGAAATTTGCACAAATGAAAGAAATAATAAAGAAATAATAAAGAAATAAAGAAAGCATTAACAACATACAAAGCACTTCCCTCATATTATAAAAAATAGACCCAATTTAAAACGTAACAATATCCACACAAACACAAATACTTCACAAGCAAACCAAGCATTAGTTAACAACAACAACACAGATATCCAACAACAACACACTTTAATAACTCTTTTGACAACCACAACGCAAACAACAATTACAATAACTCAGCAAACAATAACATATACGAAAATAATTATAACACCGAAAACTTTATTGACTCACAAAACGCAAACACCTTAATGTCTTCCTTAATTTCTCACCTTTCCACTGACATCCCTCTTTCTTCCATCCATATAAATGACTAGCTGACCCCGCAGCCCTTGTCCTGCGTGAAATTATGTGTTTTGAAATGAAAATAAAGTTGAATTTAACAATGTAACGCAGCTTGATGCACAACATTTTTTGGTTTCTGTTCCGGTGTACAAAAAAGATGGTTTTCCAACTCGTCACCGTAAACATAGCATTTTATATTTGTATTTCTGATAATTTTAAAAAAATATATTTCTTTTAATTATTTTTTTAAATTTTGAAAATTATACGCTTTTTGAATAAAAAAATATTGTTTATATTTTCTTAAATTATTAGAAAATATAATTTTTTTAATTATTTATTTAATTTTTTAAAATTAATCATTTGTATTTTCTGATAATTGATTGCTTGGCGCTGATCAAGTTGATGTTCCACATTGCCCATGAAGTAAATTTGAAGGAATTTATGTTGTGCGTCTTCAASTGSTAGCAATGATCCAATTCGATGGTGAATTTGGCCTTGGATCTGTAGAGTCAATTACGAAATTAGATTCAATATTTTTGTGCATCAAAAGAAAATGATCGGTTAATTTATTACCTTGAATGTYGGATTGAATCCGCGTTCATGAATAATATCTGCTCCAAATGAAGTTATTGGAAAGCAGCCGTTGTATTTCTGAGCGTTCGATAAAAAATGACGTGATTCTGGTGTTTCACCAGTAAGCAAAGAACGCAATGGCTCTGTTGGCAAGGGCAATGGTGGTAATTTAACCTTGCCACCGAGACAGCACAGTCCAGGTGTTTCTCCAGCGAACTTCAATGCACCGCAATGGTTGCACACAACCTCCATTGGGTGAATTTT
>NW_017536975.1:35759-36091 GCF_001853355.1 Bactrocera latifrons | reverse complement strand
TCAAAATAATATATTAAATCAAATTGAATTTCAATTTCACAAAAATATTACCAATAAAACACGGCTATGTCAAAATAATATATTAAATCAAATTGAATTTCAATAACTAACGAAAAGCGATAAAAGCTTAAGAAAATGTCGTTATTTAAGTTACTAAACTCAAGTCACATATGTCATTGCATATGCATGCAGCATAATGCACACAMCGCCATCTACTGGCAATACAGCAACAGCATTTAAAATCATGTTTGTATACTTGAAAATTTATTTTCCTCAAAATTTTTTTCGATGCATGTGCTCAAATGTCATAACCTCACAAAATAAACAATAAC
>NW_017536975.1:28632-35445 GCF_001853355.1 Bactrocera latifrons | reverse complement strand
AGTTATAAGCGTAGTAACTAACGTCACTTTCTTTTATATATATAGATTTGTGTAGTACATTCTCTGCTCCTATCATAATCCTAGGAGAGTTTAATGCGTGGAGCCCATTGTGGGGCTCCAAATGTGTTAATAAAAGAGGGAAAATTATTGAAGACGTTATCCTTTGATGATTTAATCACGCATTTTTCAACGCATAAAACTTTTACCCATCCTGATATTATCCTCAGCATCTATTGCCTCCAAACTCTCCTCCTGCACAATGAATGAACTCCACAATAGTGATCATTTCCCACTCCTAACAACCATGTTCTTCCTAACTGGTATCAAGTCAAACCTCAACCAAAACTCCTGATAGAAAAGGCAGATTGGCAAAGATTTCAATCTGCTGCCATATCTGCATCAAATAACAAACCGGTTTCAATTAATATCAACGCCGAAGCCTCTAAAATTAAACAAATAATTCGCCTATCATCCCAAACAAACTCAAAAAAATTTACTGCCAAATTGCCTTACTGGTTTAACTTACTTACCACCCTACGAATAAATACAAACAATACATGAGTGATACAAATCTTATTAACTATAAAAAAGCAAATGCGACGTTCACAAAAAACTAAAATCAGCCAAAAGACAATCCCTTGAGAAGCTCACCTCCAATATAAATCCCTCCTCCAATCCAAAACAAATATGGTCAGATATAAGAATGCTCACAGGTTCCACTTTCCGCACTCGCATCTCATTTATATATAGCGATCAAGGACCACTCCATGAAACACATAATATTTCTGAACAATTCGGCAAAACATGGTCCTCCTACTGCCATGACTCCATCTTCCCTCCTGCCTTCAATGTTCTGAAAAATCAAGTCATTCATGAAGATTATTCCAATCCATCCCCTTCATCCTCAGCATTCCTTATAGAAGTCCGAATAACTTTATCTGAATTTGAATCCACAATTTCAAAAATGACAGAAAAACCACCTGGTGTGGACAAAATTTCGTATCCCATCCTATATAATTTACCCTCAATATCAGACTCATTTACCTTTATAATAATATCTTTGAATCTATCTTCCGGAATCTATCTCCATGAATCGAAAACCGCTTTAACCATCCCTATTCCAAAGCCAAATAAATCCTTCACGTTCATATGAAGTTTCAGACCAATATCCTTTCTACCATGCATGTCTAAAGTCCTGGGAAAAATTCTCGCAGTGAGAATAATGTGGTACACCTAGACGAACAATCTCCTTACTCCTCATCAATTTGGTTTCCAAAAAGGTATTGCTGTCCCTGAACAACTCTTATATTTCGAGCATTTTGCTTCCACAGCATTAGCCAACAGTAGCCATGTGTCAGTTCTMAATTAAGCCTTCGAGAAGTCGTTCGATAGAATCGAAGCATATCGTACTACGACAATTAGAGCAATGGAAAATTCGAAACAAAATTTACAAATTTCTAAAATCCTTTTTAACCAATCAGAAATTGGGAGCCTGTATTAATAATTATAAGTCCCAAATATATATTCTTCATAATGGCATCCCGCAAGGATCGCCACTTTCAGTAACATTGTTCGTAATTGCGTTCATTGAAATCAACTCAATAATTTCCTTCAATTCGAAAGTAGGATATTTCACTTATGCCGATGACGTTTTAATTTTTACTAATTTAWGTGATCTCAATGACGTTAATTACACCTTCTTTAGCATCCTACAAAATATAAATAAATGGGCAGAAACATCAGGTGCTAATTTAGGGTGCCTGATGAATTTTGCTACATTAAGAAACTCAAATAATTTTTTTTCAGTGTATGGAATTAATTTTTCTTTTATTCATGCTAAAGCTCATTCAATTTTATTAAATATAGCACCAAGTAAACGTTCTACTTTCCACATCTGAAGAAAACGCAGATATTTTTTCCCTTCATTATCTCACTCCAATCTCGCACAGTAATGTACTAAAAATTTTAGGCTTAACTTTTGATCATAAGCCAACGTATAAACAACATTGGAAAGCTATTAGAGCAAGTTTATTACTAAGACTTATCATAATTAAATTTCTGTCATCCAAATATTGTCAAATTCACACACATACACGTGTAAATATCACAAAAGCATTAATGTTATCAGAAATTGACTTTGGACTTTACATCTACGGACACTGTTCAAAAGCTAATATGAAGCTGTTAAATGCACCGTAGCACACCGCTGCGCGTAGAAGCATCCGCGCATTCTCAACTTCGCCAACAAAAGTTATCCTGACAGAAGCTGGAAATAACGTCCACAGTAAAGCGTAATGCAATGATGCTGATTTCTAAACTTCTCCACTGTAAAAACCTAGTTTTATTCGAACAAGTCACGGCGTCTCTAAAAAAGAAGACGAAATGTATATTTTCCTCCATAGAACGATGCATAAATCTATCAAATCAAATTAACATTATTACAACAGCCTCAAGAATACCAATTCCTGTTTGTCCACCATGTGTGAATCTCGAACCAGTTTTCATCACCAATTTAACGAAGTATCCTAAAGGGCTCACCTCACCGGATGAATACCAGCAACATTTTAACAAAATTACAGCGCTACTCAAAAACGACTGGGAATTTATTTGGGAATTTATTTATACAGATGGGTCCAAATTTGGTACCAGTACGACGTTTGCAGTCACAAACCAACTTGGTGTCACTATTTCCGTCGGTGCATTACCATCGTATAGCTCGGTATTTACAGCCGAAGCAGTTGCTTGACTTCAAGCGGTACTTTTTGCTTCCCAAAATGGAAACAAATCTGTCATATGCAGCGATAGTAAATCTACTTTGGACGCCCTTATGAATTATGCAAATGATACGCCCATAGTTACAAATATCCGTAACGCTATATTTTCAAATAGAAATAATATAAAAATCATGTGGGTGCCAGGCCATGCAGGAATCCGCGGAAATGAATTAGCCGACAGCAGAGCGAAAGAGGCCAGTTTGGAGCCCTTACATCTAAGCAACTACTTTGTGGACTAAGATTTCCGCAAGCTTGTTCATAGCTTTCTGCGCGACCAACCGGACAACATAACCTAGCCAGCGTAACCGCTGTCTTTTAATTCGCTCAACTGGCGTCATATATCTCATACATCGCATCGTTAAATCGAATGCTATATTCGACGTTGCGAAAGCGCAAAGGACCATAAATCTTTCGTAGAACTTTTCTCTCGAAAACTCGCAACGTCGACTTATCAGTTGTTGTCATCGTCCAAGCCTCTGCACCATATAGCAGGACGGGAATTATGAGTGACTTATAGAGTTTGGTTTTTGTTCGTCGAGAGAGGACTTTGCTTCTCAATTGCCTACTCAGTCCGAAGTAGCACCTGTTGACAAGCCGTTTCATTAGGGGTGTTTTTTTACGTGGCGGGTCCCAAACCCACAGCAACCCGCGTGTGCTTCTACTTTGCTTAAGCTACTCTTGCAAACATATTTGGTTTGCCGTATATAAGTGAGTAAGAAAAACTTAATCACAGAATTGTGAGTGTTCATTGATCAAAAATGCCCCAAGGGGCTACCCATTTCGGGGACAATAGGTTTGCTCTGCTTGCCCAGAGTTCCCAACCTAAGCGTAAAAAAGTTAATCAAAAACTGTCGGAAATTTTTCCTACTCTTCCACCTACAAAAAAAGACGATCCAAAATTTATTGTGCTAAAATACGATACTTCCAAGCCTCTTTCAGAAATCTCGTGTTTTCGTGTTCACAATGCTATTTTAACCATAAGCAAAAACATAAACAAAATCAGTGAATTGCGTGATGGAAGCCTACTTATTCTGGCAAATAACAAACTCATTGCAGAGAAATTTATAATAACCAAACATCTTCCCTCAATTGGATCAGTCACGGCGACCTATCATGAACACCTTAACTCCAATAAAGGTACGATCTATGCACCATTCCTCATAGACGTCCCGGAAGATAAAATAATTGAAGGCCTAAAGTCATATGAAGTGTCCTCTGTCTACAAATTCAAACGAGTAGTTGATGGTGTAGAAAAATACACTGGAGTAATGCTTATCTCTTTTAACTCCTACTCTCTTCCTACAAAAACTGACATCGCATGGAGAATGACCTCTGTGCGCCCTTATATTCCAAATCCAATGCGATTCAAATCGTGCCAGAAATTGGGACACACGGCCAAACACTGCCGAAATTCTCCAATGTGCGTTATTTGCAGTCTTCCAATACACTTCCCTGAAAATTGCCAGCGTATGATGTGCATGAACTGCTCCGGAGATCACCCGTCTTCCGCCAACTCTTGTCCTAAGTTTCAGCAAGCAAAAGAAATACTGAAAATAAAAACCTGGGAAAAATGCAGCATGCGAGATGCTGTTAAAAAGTACAAAGACACTCTTCCAACCAACACCTTAACTGAATCATTTGCTAATGCACTAAAAACAGCAACTCAAATTACACCGCACGCAACCTCCAATAATATAAACATCAACCACACCCCAAATAAAAAATACAATCAGTACACAGAAAACTGCTCAGCATCTATCTCCACGTCTTCCATTAGTGAACACAACTCTCCACCGACAATAAATAACAACGATATTCCCATAAACAATAACTTCGCAATTGATCTTACCTCTCTCAGTCCAAAAACATCTTCCCTCATTTCTCCTCTAAATTCCATCAATAAATATCCAATCGCCAACAATAATCCACCTAACTCAAAGGCATTCCACAATAGCTATATGCATATGCCACAATACACCAACATTCCAAACAAAAAGAACAAAATAACACAGAAAATAACGAAGTTGAATACAGCAAAGATTCTCAATAATCACTTGAGTGAGCTTTCAACAGTTGACACTCAGCCAAGTTGACAACTCATTCTAGTTGATATCTCATTCTCTCTTAAGCTTTCTCATCTTCTCCCTTTTTCAATCTTTCTAGTTATCTTTAATCTAAGCGCTTAATAAAGTACTCTCTTAACATGTGTACGATAATGCAATAGAACCTAAATGGCTACATTAACAATTACAACGAACTCGACCTCTTAATTAAAAATTAAGCACCATCAATAATACTCTTAAACGAAACACATATCGTTTACAAACAGACTGCTCATACCCCCAAACAATACGTTGGTATATTCCACAACCTTCCACATAACAAAACAAATAAACAAGGCATTGGAATTTTACTAAGAAGGGACATTCCACACAAAGTGAAACATATCCAGTCAAACTTGGCTGTGCTATCGATTGAAATATTTCTAACACAAATAATTCACGTAACATGCTTATATATTCCACCTGACGAACACTTCACCACAAACGATATCATGCAAATAACCAGTCAATTTCCTTCCCCAATGATTTTGGCCGGTGACTTGAATGCATGGAGCCCGATATGGGGTTCAACGACAATAAACTCCAGAGGATAACACATAGAAAACGTAATCATTTCCTCAAACTTAATCTCCTTTAACAATGGCTCAGCCACCCATTTTTCAACTTTCTCCACTTTTTTTCATGTTGACGTTACTTTGTGTACATATACGCTCGCCGCCAAATGTGAATGGAACATACTAGACTACTAAAAGTACACTTGGGACCAATAAACAAATGCTTTAAGCCAAAAAATATTTTCAAAACCGATCACGATGACTGGGTGAAATTCCAAACTCTCTGCAGAGTTAAATGTGATAAAAGCCCAACAGCAGTAAATCCCAAACAGGAAACCGCTCGAATAACGAAAATTATTCGCTCAGCAGTAAACGATTCCATTCCACAAACTAATCATTCAAAAATTTCTAAAAATATCCCTTGGTGGAATAAACAATTAGCTTCGTTAAGAACAAAAAACAAACTGCGTGGTACGACTACAAACGATGCCGCACACTAGAAAAACTCATTTGCTTCAAAAAAGCCAACGCCTACTTTCGTCGAGCCGTCAAACAAGCCAAGCGAAAATGTCTCGAAGATTTTACGCTCAAAATCAATCCTTCTTCCAATCCGAGACAAATCTGGGATGAACTCAAAAAGTTAGCTGGTTCGCCCATCACGGCAGCAATCAGATGCTTAAATTTGCCTTCAGGTCACTTAAACAACCCAATAGATATCGCAGAAGAATTTGTCAACCATTTTTCCAACAACAGTTCTGACAACAATTTCAGCCCAAATTCAAGCCCTCAAATCATCCACACTTTCAGAAAATGCCTCAATGTCTCCATCCATATCACCCTCAGCAAAACAAATCGATTCCAGTGTTCAATTAAGCGTCAAAACCCCCGGTTTAGATAAAATATCTTACCCTATGATCAAAAACATGCCAATTGAGCTCAAGCAACGAATCGTCAAACTTTACAATAAAATACTGGACACCGGTATTTATCTCCAATTTTGGATGATATCGGGCATAATCCCTATTCTTAAACCCAATAAAGAATCAACAGATATCGACAGCTATAGATCATTCTCTCTCCTACCATGCTTAGGCAAACTTTTCGAAAAAATAATTGCGAACCGGCTGTCRTGGTACGCCCAGCGGAATGAGTTGATGACACCTAATCAAGTCGGTTATAAAAGAAGCCAAGGCACRTTAGATGTATTACTCCACCTCGACCACTCCATCTGCAACGCTCTGTCCAGTAGGAATCATTTATCTATATTATCCTTAGACTTCAACAAAGCCTTTGATAAAATCGGTGCCCACATTGTGCTGCGGCAATTAAAAAACTGGAAGATCGGTCCGAAAATTTTGAATTTCRTTAAAAGCTTTCTCACTAACCGTAAATTGAAAGTAAATGTTAATGGATTCTTCTCCT
>NW_017536975.1:14691-27378 GCF_001853355.1 Bactrocera latifrons | reverse complement strand
GGAGGGAGGGAACAGTTTTCACAGAGAGGAGAGCGTTGGCATTTATTTTTGTATGCCCAAGAATCTGACAAGATTTGCATCGCATGGGGAGGGGTATATATTGGCGAACTAATACTTTGCACCAGGCGATATCGATTTTATTGGGTAAATTATAAAGATTAAAAGTGAGCAAGACCACTCCCGATGGTAATAATTTCCCATCGGTATATTTTTTAAATTTATAAACTTCAACCACTCTTTGGGAGGATAATTCTTTAATGATTTCCTCCTCTGCAACATTGCTGAGAAAAGGAGCGTATACGGTACCTTTCACTTGGTTGAGTGATGCGTGTAGCGTGTAGCGTGGCTAATATAGGACAGACGCCTACCAATTGTTTTGCCTTTAGAAATTTTTTGGCTATTTTGTTATTTTTTACGAGAAGCAATAATTTTCCATCACGAAGAGTGGATATGTTATGCATTTCACTGTTAATTTGTTTAATGGCATGGTGTATTGCGAAACATGAGTAGGATGTAATAGGTCTGGAGAGATCAGTAGCTTCAATCACAATAAATTTTAGGTCGTCTGCTTTATTTTCAGGAAGAAATGGGAAATCTTCTAATTGAACAGTTATTGGAGGTTTGCGTTTTTTTCTCTTAGGTCCCGTATCAAGTATAGAGAAGCGATTCTCCCTGATATTTGATGGCCTCGGAGCCATCATACACGTTTAAAAGTTTATGTTTTTGAGGTTAGAATTCTAGTGAGCAATGTAAATACGAATAATGAAAAAAATAAAGCACTCACGAGCGGTGAAAAACGAATTAAGTAGTAGATGAAATTAAGAAAGGCACTGCGTAAGCGAAAAACAAAAGACGTCTTTACGGCACGAGAGGTAGTCAATGACTGTCTAATGATATTACCGTGATCCAATACAAGCATAAGTTAGTTATTTCCTTGAATAATGTTACATTTGACATTATTATCATTTAATAGTGGTATTTGGCATTTTTGTCCATAATGGCGTTTCCATGTTTATATAAATTACAATTATTCCGATATTGATATGGGGATATTTATACATTGTTATTACAGGGTTATAGACAAACATATATCTGCATACTTTAATATGTCTATTACAATAAAATCCAATAATTATTTTGAATAAGTTGAATTATATCGAACTTGATTTCCATCAAATAATCATGGTATGCATGTGACGAATTTTCGAATTGAACCTAAACAATATAAAGATCTAATTGTTTGATCAGATGATATTAGTTGTGATTTTAAAACCTCTGTTTTATTGATTACTATTCGTTCCTCTTGGTTAAATTTGCAATATGGTACAGGTATGTAGTATTTATATGTATAAATACTAGGGGATCTAGCTACATGTTGCTGTGGTATACATTTTACACCATTATTCATATAATAAACTATTCAATACAGTAAAAAATATATTTACGAATAAGGGCGAAAACGATTTTGTCGGTATAAGAATCCAAGGGATTGTACTTAAAGTTTAATACTGAATATGTTCACACATATAAATATCTTTGGAAAAAATTTAAGAGTTGTCCGCTTAATATATTGTATTTAATAAACATCAACAATTTGCATGGTTAATGGAGACATCTGCTTCACAGAGCGCCCATTTAATAGAGCTTTCATTGTATTTATGATTTTTTTTTTACTATTCCATCTTCTAAGTTGGTTTGAGCTGGACACAGTGTGCTAAGTTTTCTTAAAATCGGTTCAGTAGTTTAAGGGTTCATTGCGGACAAACAACGTAACACGAACTTTTTATATATAGAGATAAGTATACGAAATCAGTCTCTGTTAAGACATACTCTTTATTAGTTAAATCAGTTATTTGATCACTGAACGCAGAAGTGGCTAATTGTGAGATAAATATTAATTTCTATATGTCCTTTGCTTTCGACTGCTTTTTTTTAAAACTTCCCCTTTGTTTGTTAGGATTGTATTACCACGGTCTTCTGCAACTTTATGTTTATTGTGTTTTATAGCTTGTTTTTTAAACCTATCATTTTTTACGTAGACAGTGTCTTTCCTTTGTATGTCAATTGTAGCGATATTTTAAAAGTTTACCTTGATTATCATAGAGGTTTAGATTTGTTTTTTTAAATTATTTTAATATTTTGAAAAAATTAGCAAACGTGAAAAAATATTTATTTAAAAACAAAAAAATATTTTTTTTAAATTTATTATACGCTTGGGATAAAAATTTTTATTGCATAATTTCAATCCGCCTCTGCTCTCTTTAAACAAAAATGACTTGTAAAATCAACAACAAAGTTATCGAGTTGAATTCGTACAAGAGAGTATACGGATACCTCATTAAAGTGGTATAACCACTGTCTTCAGTACTACCAAGTTTCATTTTGCATATTTCAAATCAATTTTAGTTAGAAGATACTACATGTTAGCGCAAACTTGCACCACATATGCTACCCGCTATTTCAAGAATGGTGCGCTTAATACGCTGGAGAGTATGCATATTCACATTAATTTTTGCTTGTAACACTTAAAACAAATCGAGATAGATATAGAGCAGTGGAGCTCATTTAATAACAGCGCAATAAAAATCCAAACACGCGTGCTTGACTGATAATTCTGCTACTGCGAAAAATATCACACGCACACGAACGCTAGGTCAACACAAAGAATCGGCATTTAGTACACTGACAGAAACACCTCGAATTTTTAAAATGTTTTCAAGCGAATGGCAAGAAAATTATTGTTTTATTGAAACTGATGAAGGGGAATTTTCCACTTTCAAATTAATTCAAAATAAGCAAAGAAACACGCTTTCTGACCAACATCTTACCGATCTTCTACGCATTAAGGAGTATAAAGGTGAAATCAATATTGATGATGTATTATCGAAACGAGCCATTTAGTCAACGACTTTATAAATTTTCAAGTATTACACAAAAAGAATTCAATAAAAATTTCTGATATTTTTTCCAAATTTGCCAAAAAATTTTTCCCTGAATGTAAATAACAAAAAAAAAAGTACAGTAGAAATTTGCCCAGCGTACGTGGCAGCGAAAATTTATAGCAATGTTTGTGCAGCGCGAACGTAAAATGTAGTAGTATTGAGGCGTGCGCACCACTGATATAGAGTTATATATCTTATATAAAAATAAGTTGGATATTTGTCTGTTCGCTATAGCTGACTAAACCGTTGCATGAAATGAAAAATTGTCTAAACCACTTTAAAGATAATCCAATGCGGATGGTTAGTGAAAAAAAATATGAATATTTTAATTTTTAACAGACTTACGGGAGTAAATTAAAAAAAAATTCTATTATATTATATATTATTTATAAAAGAGAATGTTATTTAGCAACTGCTTAAACTTGGGGAATAAATTTTTCTCACTCCAAATTTAAAGAGTAATTACAATATTCTTCTTTACGAATCTCTAGTTTAGAAATTTTAATAGATGCAGTATACCTTGGTTGTATTCTAGGGCAATCCATTATCAACAGGAGTTTTTAAATTCATTGAACTCTTCTAGACTGCCGCTATATGAATTGGATTTAATAATTGGATGTTTAGTTTTAAATAGTCTGTTAAGATTCCCAACACTCACCTTGTGGTCGAAAAAGGAATTCGCAACGAAAATTAAAATACGGAGAACGGAGCACGGAGCACGTCTGCGTTGTATCGTATCGAAACGAAAAAAGAGGCTAGTGCCTTGTCCGTCGGTCCGTTTTGTTCTTATTTGTGTGATGTCCTCATGTGTGTTAAATTCGTGATGTTGATATTGTGTGCGTGTGATGTGGTGAATGTAATGTGTGTAGTGTGGAAGTGTAATATTGTGAGGGGGGTCTGAGACTCATTTAGCCATCCCGGCTGCCCTAGGCAACAGATTAGCCTAGGAGTCGCTGCAGCTGTTGTAGCGTTGCCACGATGCTGCTAAGACCCGTGGATCGMSGTGCTTGGGGTCTAGGCTGACGACGCCGAATAGACATTTCAAGCCGCTGATGCACTCGCATTACAGGTTGATGCCTTGTTGCGTGGCTGAAAGGTATAACTGGCCTATGATCGGCGCGCATTGCGGTGCGATGTAGCAGCGTGTGATGCGGCCGGGTGCAGATTTGGCACAGACCCCTCGACTCACACTCTTGCAACCTATGCGTCTGCGATAGGCAGTTCACACAGTGCCCGTGTGCCTGGGCAACTTGCTACCGTTGTATCGGTCGCATCCCTCTGAATAAAACACAATGGTGCAAGCGATGTGGGACATAGGGGGCATCTTATGCGCTGCACGTCCGGGACTCGTGATGAGCGGTTGCCGGTTGCAGGTGCGTTGCCGGCACAGTTGTCGGTGCTGTTACCGGTGTTGTTATCGGCGCTATTGCAACGGCAGCTCGGTAGCCGACCGAACGGTTGGCGTGGCTAATACTGGCGAATCTACGTCCATGGTAATCTATGTATAAAGAAGATTGTTACTTAGAAATCTGTCATACAATTAGACATTGGCAATCGTGCCACGATATGTGGCATGAATGGGCCGTCGTATTAATCGACCATTTTTTGTAGTTTTCTTTGTAATTTTTGTGTTACGGTTTGTTATTTTTATTTACGGTTTGTTATTTTCTTACGGTTGTTATTTTTTTTTCTTTTTTAACGGTTGGAATTGGCGTATTTTCTATTTTCATTTGATTAGCATATTGTGTCGCGATAATATCGGTTTGGTTTTGCGGTTTTCGGATTCGCGATCATTGGACGTTGGCAGAAAGCATAGCTTCACGAGCGATCTGGTTAGCGTCCCGTTTTGCGTACGGAGATCAACGATTCGTATGTGACCGTCGGAGCCGTAATGTAGCCAAGCCGCCACACGGTAGGGGGTAAACAATCATCATGAATGAGGACGCAGTCTCCAAGTTTAGGCGCTTGTTCAGGAGTCTTCCAACGGTATCTTTTGTGGAAATCCTTTGTATACTCGTCCTTCCATTCAATCATGATGGAGAATTTTAATTCGTTCCCATCGATTTAATAGGGATAGCGACTCCGCGCCTGGCTCAGGATTGGCCAGGATGGGTGCTCCTTTTAGAAAATACCCTGGAGTTAAGGCGGTGAAATATGAGGGGTCTTGTAATAGTACTGTGAGTGACCGTGAATTGAGAACGGCTCCAATTCGATTTAATAACGTCGTGAGCTCTTCGTAATTGAATTTATAATTTCCAGCTACCCGTTTGGAATGGGATTTCAAGCTATATGAGGAGCGCTTGGCGGCATAAATTGCCAATGGATACCTTGAGGGGCGTACTTCTGTACGACATCGGGTGACACTTGTTTTAAAAAATCCACAAATTTCTTTTCTGTGGCTTGTTGAGTTCCAATAAAGGTTTTGCCATTATCGCTCATGATTTTTGAAGGGTAGCCACGTCGAGCGACGAAGCGAGCAAATGCCGCGAGAAAAGCATCCGTCGTCATATTACTATATAGCTCAAGATGTACTGCCTTTGTCGTGAAACATACAAAGACAGCCACATAGCCTTTCATGAGAGTGGGAGACCTTAGCATGGGCGTCTTTACCTGGAAAGGCCCAGCAAAGTCCACGCCTGTTATGGTGAAGGGCAGAGCTAAATTACAGCGTTCAGGTGGAAGTGCTGCCACAATGGGCGTTCGCATCTTCTGCTTGTGCATAGTGCAGATCTTGCACGAGAAGATGCACTCCTTGATTTGCGGCTTAAGACGGCGGATATAATACTGCTGACGTATCATATGTTGCATGAGGCGATCTTCGGCGTGTAGCATTAAGATGTGGGTGTAATGGAGGAATAATGTGGCAAATGTTGACCTCTCGGGAATTATTATGGGGTGGCGTTCATTGTATGTGAGGCTCGCATTAGCAAGCCGACCATTGGCGTGAAGAATACCTTTCGTGTCCAGAAATGGGTTTAGAACTAAGAGTAAGCTCTTTTTGTCAATCGGCTTCGATTCTCTTAGTAGTGATATATCGCGGCTGAAGTAGCGCGCTTGTGTATATGCGATTAGTGCGACCTTTGCCTTTTGTAATTCTAGGTGCGTCACTGTGTTGCATGGGAAATTATGTGATCCCTCGACTTTGCTTTTGAGTTGTTCTATAAATTTGAACATATAAGCAACTACTCTGAGTGCTCTTGGATACGACGAAAATCGTTCAAAGATGTCGGCATCATCTATTAATGTGTGAAATGTTCGACCTTCTGGGGCGATAATGTTGCGCATGGGGCATTGTGGCCAAAAATCAAGAGATTCTATTTCCAATTATTTTTAGTTAAATGTTTTTCTTTTTCATATGAATTCAGTTTTTTTCCATATAAATTATTATTTTTTTTATATAATAATATACCTCAAAAGTGTTTAATAATATAACATAATTAAAAGTGTAGAAGAGAAAAAAAAATTTTTTTCCTTAGGGTCCTTCCGTCGTGGTTGTTGGACGCCTCACCGGTACATGACCACTTTGTACTTCGTTGTATTAAATTTTAGACGGTGCTTCCCTATGCCGTCTGAGAGGCTCTTCAGGCTTCTGCGGATTCTGTCTGCGATTTTCGGGAAGGCCTCTAGTGCTGTTCCGTTTGCGCCGGCGATGGAAATTTTTATACCTTCAGGTGGCAGCTCTACTTCGGCGGATGCAGGTGGTGATATTACAGCATTGGGCGCTGGGATGGTATGGTGGCGTTTGAAGGTGGCCAATATCTGGGCTCACTTTTCAGCAGCCAGCTTCGCCGTGAAGGGTTCGGAGATGCATCCGTCCCTTCACCTCGTCCGACGTATCGCATGAACCACTCTATGGTCTTCAGCACGTAGATACCGCAATCGTTCGTGTTCTCTTGCTGGGGTACGTCTAACAGCAGTTCCGAGTACTCGAAATCTCCTTCCCGCCTCTCTCCTTGTACTCCCACTGGAGGAATTCGCGCCAGGCCGAATGGTGGGAGTGAAAGCAGACTGTGTCGGTGACATGGATAGTGCGAGGAGGTACCAGTGATGCGCGGTGTTGTGTGGCGCTAGGACTATCCTCTGTCCAAATATATCTACGTTGCGAATCCAGCGGTGAAAACGGCGGAAATTTTCATCGCGTCTTCCTGGCTGGTTCAGCTGCCAGACAAAGAATGGGCTAAGAATTGAACCTTTCGGGCCAAATTCAGCTTCCAAGTGCATAGGCATCGATGACCGTGTCTTTAAGCCAAGATCCGTCCTCCAGGGATTGTAAGTCTGCTCGATGTAGGCCGACTCCATTCGGCCCCGCTGGGAAGGTAAGTTCCGCCTTCTCGTTCTCCGGTAGCGTATCTTCCTGTTCGGAGGAGAGTTCGATCACCGGCGATCTCCATGGGACGCTGGCATCGTCAGAGGTAGACGTTTCGCTGCTACTGATTCGGTCGACGATACATGGCGCAGCGGCCTGGCTGGCTCTTTGCGACGCTGTAGTCAAAGATGCTCGGCGGGTCGTGCTTAGGTGCGCTGCCACAGAGCACCTCATGGCGGTCTGCACCTTACGAGCCTCTGCAGAAACGGCCGTGGCGTTGTGGTCGGTGGTGTGCGCAGTGGTAGCGGCGTTGACCTGGTGCGATGTGGTGGCGTTGTCAGTACAAGCTTTAGCCCCGTGGCTCGCTGTTACTACTTCTTTGCGTCACGCAAGGTTTTGCGTCGCTGCCTGTAAGGCGTCTGTGCGCCGATCTGGCACCTTCCTTTGCTCCTCCTCCGTCCTTCACGGAATCGCTTAATACTCTGTGTCCACTTATCCTTATCATTCATCTTGCATATGTTTCATAAAAATGGATGTCTTATCGCGCTGACGGCTCACGGTCGAACGGTTCTCTCTCCATGTTTTGTCGGACGATTCTGAAGGCTTCCTGCATCCTCTTGTGCTTCTCTTCAGCAGTCGTGGGCATCATAACTATGCCGATATTAATTTCGTCGAAAAGAGCCTTTGGCAGTCGCGGTTCTCGTCCTTGCACGAGAAATGCCGGGCTATACCCTATGGAGGCCGCGATGCTGGAATTCACCGCGAGCTCGATCTCTGGGAGAAAATCGTCCCATTGCTGGTGTCGTGAATTGCAGAGTTGTGCGACAATACGTTTGATCGTACGGTTTACTCTTTCCGTGGTTTTCTGTTGAGGGGTATAAGGTGCGGTGAATTGCTGGCGTACCCCTAGTTCCTTTAGATAGAGTTGCCATAGTGTACTAGTAAACTGAACACCATTGTCCGAAATGAGGATCTTCGGAACACCAACTCTTGCGAGGATTCTTTCTCTAAATGCGCGACGAAGTCCTTCAGCTGTAGCGCGCCTCATGTGGATTAATTCAACCCACTTGCTGAAGCGGTCGAAAAACACCTGAAGCATTGTATTGCCATGGGTTGATCGCAGTAAGGGTCCAATGAAGTCGGTACAAACTGTGGCAAACGGTTCTTGTGCCACCTGTGAAAGCATCTTCCCTGCTGGTCTCTGCTGTCCTTGCTTGTATTTCAGACAGGACTCACACTGGCGTACGTACTGGCTAATGTCACGGTACATTCCTGGCCAGTAATATCGGTTGGCGACWCGGGCTACTGTCCGGCGTATGCCCATGTGTCCGGCGCTAGGTATATCGTGATTCTCTTATAGCACTCTTTTTCGGAGGGGTTTAGGCACACATAGCTTCCAGGGTACAGCCTCTTCATCTTGGGATCGACACGGAATGTGGCGATAAAGTTGGCCATCCTTTTCCATGTAATCCGCGTACTTTTCGGGGTTTGGGCGTACTTCCTCTACTCGCTTTCGCCACCACTTACATTGTGGAGTCATCGTCGTCGCCTGTCTTATGGCCTCTAGCGGCTGTCGGGATAATGCATCTGCTACCTCGTTAAGTTTCCCTTTGCGATACACGATGTCGAAGGTGTGCTGCTGTAATTCTAAAGCCCATCGTGCTATACGACCGGAAGTGCTCTCGATGGAATTCAGCCACTTCAGTGACATATGATCGGTTATCACTTTGAATYGATATCCCTTTCGGAAGGGTCTCATTTTTCGAATTCCCCAGACTATGGCGAGGCACTCCTTTTCGGTAGCTGAATAGTTTTTCTCCACCTCGTTAAATTTTCGGCTGGCGTAGGCTATTACGCGTTCGCCTCCTTCCAGGTGTGAGCTCAGCACCCAGGCCAATGTTGCTAGCGTCCGTCTGCAAAATGAATGTCTGGCTGAAATCCGGACATGCGGGAGCCTCCGTTAAGTTTCGCTTGATGCTTTCAAATGCCGATTGTTTCTCAGATCCCCATTTCCAATGTTTCCCTTTCTTCAATAGAGCTGTGAGCGGCTGGCTCATGGTTGCGAAGTCGGGTAMAAAGCGGCGATACCAGGAGGCTATCCCAAGATATTGACGCACTTCTTTCACGTTAGTTGGGGGCCTCAGCTCCTGGATTGCTGCAACTTTCTCGGGATCGGTGTGCATGCCTTTGTCACTGATCACGTATCGGAGTTCCTTCTTGGAAAATTCGCACTTTTCAGGGTTAATTCGAGGGTTGTTCTGCTGATGTCTCTGCAGTACCTTCGTAAATTCTGTATATGCTCCTTAAATATCGTCGAGGTAAGCGAAGGCGTGTGGTTCCATTTCAGGGCCTATGACCTGGTCGAGTACTCTTTGGAACGTCGCTGGTGCCGAATGTAAGCCGAATGGCATGACGCGCCTTTGAAATAGGCCACGCCCAGGTACGTTAAAGRCTGCATATGGGCGGCTGCCTGACTCCAAAGGTATCTGCCAGTAGCCATTCTTGAGGTCCAGACTACCAATGTACCTTGCTCTTCGCAATTTGTCAAGTATGTGCTGTATCCTAAGTAGGGGGTATGCGTCGGRTACGGATCCGGCGTTGAGTTGCCGATAATCTGCGCATAAACGCCACTTACCGTTCTTTTTCCGAGCCAATACAATCGGCGCGCTATGTGGGCTGTGAGACGGCTCGATACATCCCTTTGACAGCAGCTCGTCGATCTCGGCGTTTATAATGGTCTGCATCGCCGGGTTCCTTGGAAAATATCGTTGCTTGATGGGCCGGTCGTCGGTCATAGTGATTTTATGTTCCGCCACGGTCGTCACTCGACCCATTCTTTCGAAATTTCGAAGTTCCTCGTCTAAAAAGTCACGTATGCGGGCAGTTTCGTTTCTCTGGTTGGCGGTCGTTGAAATCTCGAGTCGATTGACCCTCCTGCACTTAAGCTTACGTCTTCTTTTCCGCTTTATCCTGTGCGTAGTAGGGATCATGTTGCTTACGGCTTCTGCGGACAGGGTGCGGGAGGCCGTTGATTGATGAGCATCTGACGGTTTCAGCACTACCTGGTGACCTCCGCAGGATACTATAGCTCCCATGCTCCCCWGTGTCCAGTCCCCCCGGTCAACTTCTTACCATTCCCGGTTGCGTCCATACGTTCTGGAACTCGTGATATGAAACTTTTCGAGGCGCAAGTGTCAATGGGAGGATGTAGTCATGTGTAGAAGTTCACGCAAGTGATGAAAGCTTTCTGATCGCCATTCACTTGGGAGTGGCCAGAAACGATTCTTTTTCATATGACTCAAACAGCTCACGACTTCCGGTCCTTGACCAAGCATCCTCTGGGTAGCCTAAGGACATCCGTTTGAAGGCGAGCTAAAGTGAGAAGGCGAAACATTCCCTGCATAGGGTTGTGCGCTGGTTTTGGGACCCGCCACGTAAAAAAACCACCCCAATGAAAACGCAACAACAGCCTCGGATGAGGGACCCCCTTTTTATGATGACCATGGCAAACGAATTAAGGAATATGGCACGCACCTGGAATGTCCGCTCCCTTAATTGGGAAGTTGCCGGTGCCCAGTTGGTTGATGTCCTCGTAAAAATAAAGGCTGACATCACCGCCGTCCAAGAAATGCGACGGACGGAACAAGGACAGAGACGAATAGGTCTTGTGGCATTTACTACAGTGGCCTTATAAAGGAGCGCAAGTTTGGTATGGGATTMGTGGTGGGAGAGAAACTCCGTCGCCGAGTACTATCATTCACTCCGGTGAATGAACGTCTAGCCACAATCCGCATCAAAGCGAGGTTCTTCAACATATCGCTGATTTGCGAAGGCGCCCCGACGGAAGAGAAGGACGATGTGACCAAAGATGCCTTTTATGAGTGCTTGGAAAGCACTTATGAGAGATGCTCCTGCCAGGATGTCAAAATCGTGCTTGGCGACTTTAACACCAGGGTGGGAAAAGAAGGTATCTTTGGCACTACGGTCGGTAAATTCAGCCTCCACGAGGAAACATCCCCAAATGGGTTGAGGCTGATCGACTTCGCCGGGGCTTGAAATATGGTTATCTGTTGTACTAGATTCCAGCATAAGAAGATACATCAAGTTACCCAGCTGTCTCCGGATGGAAAACCCACCAACCAGATCGATCATGTTGTGATAGACGGAAGACACGTCTCTAGTGGTTTAGATGTGCTTGCCACTCGGACCACTTTCTTGTTGCAGCCAAGATTCGCACCCACCTCTGTGCAGCAAAAAACGCACGCCATCAAACACAATTAAGGTTCGACATCGAGAAGCTGCAATCACAACAGACAGCCGAACGATTTTCTACTCGGCTTGCACTCCTGCTCTCTGAGAGCAATCGTCAACAACTCGGTATAAGGGAACTTTGGGACGGCAGTGGTTTTCGGAAAGTATAAAAGAACAGCTGGTASGACGAGCAGTGCCGTGTCGCAGCGGAGAGAAAATAGGCTGCCTACCTGGCAACGTTACGATCGACCACAACACGTGCAGGCTGGGATAGATACAGAGAGTTGAAGAGGGAAGCGAGACGCATATGCAGACAGAAAAAGAAAGAGGCCGAAATGCGTGAGTACGAAGAGCTTGATAAGCTGGCCGATAGGGGTAATGCTCGAAAATGCTCTTCTTCTTACAGAAGGTTTCAATACCGGAGCTTACTCTTGTAGAACACCCAAGGGTGATCTAGTCACCGATGACCAGAGCAAACTTAAATTATGGAGGGAACACTTCTCCAGCCTTCTGAATGGCAGTGAACGCAGAACGCCAGGAGAAAGCGAACCCGATGCCCCAATCGACGACGATGGAGCAGACGTTCCTTTCCCTCTCCGAGCCGTTCGATACCAAACGAGGTTTCAAACAAGGCGATTCCTTATCGTGCGACTTTTTCAACCTGCTGCAGAACTAAATAGAGAAGGTACCATCTTCTATAAGAGTGTACAGCTGCTGGCGTATGCCGATGATATTGATATCATCGTCTTCAACACCCGCGCCGTTAGTTCCGCTTTCTCCAGACTGGACAAGGAAGCAACACAAATGGGTCTGGCAGTGAACGAGGGCAAGACGAAATATCTCCTGTCATCAAACAAACAGTCGTCGCACTAACGACTTGGCACTCACGCCACTGTTGACAGTCATAGCTTTGAAGTTGTAGATAATTTCGTTTATCTTGGAACCAGCGCAAACACCCCCAATAATGTCAGCCTGGAAATCCAACGCAGGATAACTCTTGCCAACAGGTGCTACTTCGGACTGAGTAGGCAATTGAGAAGCAAAGTCCTTTCTCTCGACAAACAAAAACCAAACTCTATAAGTCATTCATAATTCCCGTCCTGCTATATGGTGCAGAGGCTTGGACGATGTCAACAACGGATGAGTCGACGTTGCGAGTTTTCGAGAGAAAAGTTCTGCGAAAGATTT